>NC_141544.1:87680274-87892774 GCF_021556685.1 Rattus norvegicus
ACCTTCTAAGTGGATCAAATAAACTCATGAATTGGAAAAGCCTATGCTTCGGTCTAATGCAAACTGAATACTGCCCTTTACAGCAATTATTTTTATAACTGAATTAGGTCATCTGTAAAGGTTTGATTTTCAGGCGCACTGAAATCATATATCACTATAAAATCTCCAGAGAGCCCTGACCTGCTACCGCATATAATTGAGACATCTCCACTCACATACAAGACTAAATCAGTTGATTTTTCAACTCTTTTGTTCACCTCTAATTTACGCGTCCTCTTTCTAAATGATAATTTGACCTAGAACATCTTCGAAATGTCTGAGACATTTAGCAATCCCTCAAGGGGCTTTTAAACCTATGACTCCATGATGAATTCAAAAGGCAGAACAAGTTAATGACTTTTAGGGGGGAAATGTATTTGCTATGGTAGGACTCCCATCCAGGAAATCACTCAGCATGAAATCTAAAGGTCAGGAGGGTGGAAAGGAGAAACACAGTTGCTTAACATTATTCTTTATGGTTCACTCTGGGCTATTTCTTAGTACTGGTCAGAAAAGACCCTGCTATAAATCAGAGTCATTGGAGCTTTATGTCAATGCAAGAAGATTGAGTGGGGGACCTGAAGTTACACCCCATCCAGATTTTCCACAAATTTTCTCATTACTCTAATCAAATTACTTCTACTTGAGTCCACAGTTTCTTCTGGCTTTCATCCAATGAAAGGACTGATCAGAATTGGCAGAAAGGTGTGGTTTCATGTAGAAGAGTTACCCTATGCTGCCAGGCGTTGGTTTCAGCCATTTAGAAATGGGTAAACGATGGAGTCTCTATTGTGGTTCACATGGATGAAAAGTCTGGAAATTATTTTAGTGTGAATTAGCAAAATTCAGATCACGTTAGGATGAGGCTAAAAGTATAAAAAGTAGTTAATTTGCTCATAAACCAGGGTCTAAAATTCTACTGTTCAAAGAAACTGAACATATCAATATATAGCATAGCTTGAAACCTTTAAAAAGGTCATTTCAAAAGGCTATGTGCAGCTATGTTTTGTATGTTGTATGCATTCCTCTCCGCACTACCACTTGATCAGCAGAGAGCTCTGATTCTCTTCAACAGAAGCCACTAAGTCCATCAGAAAACACAGATGTTTACAATGTGATTCACAATTATACCGCAATTACAGTTATAAAGTACCAACAAAAATAATTTTATGGTTGGGATTCAGCACAATGTGAGAAGCTATATTAAAGGGTCACAGCGTTTGGAAGGTTAAAAACCACAGGCTTAGATTTTTTGGCCATCTGCACACATGAATGATAAAAGTGCCCCCTTGTCATAAATAAACATGGTTATGCCTAATATGCCTGCATGACAAGAAGTCCCCAGGCTACAGAAGTTCACTTGGATGGAACCCCATCCCACCACCATAAATTGCATGCTAGCCTCATTACAGGACAAGAATGCATGGGAAATACAGCCTGTCAGAAGTTTGGGGCATCTGGCTCTGAGTGTAGCAGTTTCAGGCATGTAGACCAAACCACAAAGAAACCTCCTTCTTATCTAAAGATGAATTACTCCTTGTGTCTCACAGGAGAGGGGGATGGATCTTCTAGACCAAAGCAGGATCTCATAGTATCCACCCACATTCTAAAACGCCTCAAACAACAGGGAGGCAAACAGCAATCACTCTCCCCTCAGCATCTCCTGAATTGTCATAAGATAATGCTGTGACCAGGAGAACCTTGTAGGTAAGCCTGCCATCCTACTGTTATGGGAACTGCATGTCAATTCAATTAATCATGTACCTTTCCTTGGCATTCATTTCTTCCTCTTAGTAAAAAATAATTTCAGGGTCTATACCGTAACAACCCATGTTCCCTCATTAAAGGAGGATCCAAGATACCCTGTCATTAAACTCACAGCTTTGGAAATTTATTCAGAACAGCCAAGCCGGGTTTTTGACAGTTAGTTGGTTTTGAATCTATAGAGTCAAAAGATGATTCTATTAAGTGATATCCCAGGACTTTCAATTCTTCATGAGGAGTTGACTTAGATGAGGGAGACTCTCTTCAACCTGGGCTTGCCTGTGTGCTTTGAGAATATAATCTAGTTCTCTACTCAGATAGCAAGTTTCAGGGTCAGTGCCTGCTCTCTTAGTTGAAAGTGTATAAGAGTATATAGGTTTGGGTTGTATGGTGAGTTGAGTGGGAATGGTCCCCATAGGCTCATGTATTTGAATGCTTCTTCAGCAAGTAGTGGTGGACCACCTCTGCTCAGATGCAGGTTGTGCCAGCCAGAACAGGTAAAAGCCCTGCCTGGCATCTGAACCTTCCCATGCCATTGGTTCTGAGCTCAAGGACCCAAGTCTTTGATATCCCATAATCCCACCCCACCCCCACCCTGTCACAACAGTCACAACAGGTAAAAGTCCCATCTGCACTTGGAACCCTCCCATGTCTGTGTTCCAGATTTCAAAGATGCACCCAGAAAACATTCTATTTCATGTGCCATCCTGCCATACCCCTATCTCAACATGGGGTAGATTTCACATACAGGCCATGTCAGCCAGAAAAGATAAGAGCTCCACCTGCCTTCCAAGCCTTCCCATTTTCTGGATATAGAGCCAAAAGACCCAAGCTGTTGATTCTCCCACCCAGAACTGTCCCTGCTGCTGTGTCCCCATCCCTACCACATGGGCAGATTCCCTCTGCTCAATTATAGGTCACACAAGTCAGAAGAACAGAGATCTCCTGCTCAACCAATGACTAAGTTCCAAAATGTATAACAAATTTAAGAACCTAGAGTTAAACAAAGCAAATAATCCAATTGAAAAATGGGATACAGATCTAATCAGAGATTTCTCCATAAAAGAATCTCAAACGGATGAGACATACCTAAAGAAATGTTCAATATCCTTAGCCATGAGGGGAATGCCAATCAAAATGGTTCTGAGATGCCATTATATATCTTTCAGGATGATTAAGAGCAGAACCACAAATGGCAGTTCATGCTGGTGAGGATGTGAATCATGGGAAACAGTCCTCCATTGCTACAGGGAGTAAAAACATGCACAGACTCTATGGAAATCAATATGGTTGTTTCTCAGGAAATTGGGAGTTGATCTACCTCAAGACCAAGCTATACTCCTCCTGGACAGATATCCAAAGGATGCTCCACCATAGCACAAGGACACTTGCTCAACTAGATTCATAACAGTTTATTTGTAATAACCACAAACTAGTACAATCTAGATGTCCCTCAGATGAAAAATGGTAAAAAATGTGGTATATTTATGCAATGGAGTATTATTGGGCTGTTTAAAAAAATCATAAAATTTTCAGGCAAATGGATGGAACTAGAAAAGATCATCCTGAGTGGGGTGTCCCAGACCTAGAAAGTACAAACATAGTGTATACTCACTTATATGTAGATATTAGTCATAAAGTACAGGATAACTATACTGCGATCCATAAACCCAGAGAGGTAAGTAACAGGGAGGGACCAAGGGCATGAATCTCCCTGGGAAGGAGAAACAGGATAGATATTGTGGGTGACTTGGTTGTGGGAGGAAGAGAGTATAGGGATTGGATAGGAGAAAGATGGAGAGAGAATGTGAATACTGGGAGAGACAACTGGAAGTGGGGAGCATTCAGGGACCAGGTAGAAATCTAATGCAGTGGAAACTCCCAGAAATCTATGAGGTGACCCTAGTTGAGACTCCAAACAAAGGGGCATAAGGAACATGAACTGGCCATCTTCCATAACCAGGCAAGACTTCCATTGGAGGAACTGGTACACCCACTCAGTCCCAAAATCTTCAACCTACAATTTTTGGTGCCTACAAGATGTACTGTTGTAAATTAGGTGGTGCAGAAATTTGGGGAATGGGCAACAAACAAGTGCTCTAGTTTAATACCCATGACATGAGGAGGCAGTCCATCCTTGACACTCCCTGGAAGGCCAGGAATTAGTCTATATAGCCCAGATACCTAGGATAGAACCAAAGACAAAACCAAAAACAAGTCAATAAAATTATTCTTAATGATATTCTCCTATACTAATAAATAGGTGCCTAGCTTAGTTATCACCAGAAAGTTATTATCCAGAAAATGATGGAAACATATGCAGAGACCTAAACCTTAGGGAATCTTGCAAAAAGTGTGGAAGAAGTATTGTACAAGGTAGAGGGGACAAGGATCCAACAAGATAACCTACAGAATCAACTCACCTGGACTTATTATAGGGGCTCACAGAGACTGAGCTGTTCAGTGAGCTGGCATGGGTCTTGCCTAGGCTCTATGCACATATGTTATACTTGTGTAGCTCGGTCTTCTTGTGGGATTACTAACAGTCAGAGCAGATGCTATCTCTGACCCTTCTGCCTGATTTTGAGAACCTTACCTCCCACTTGGTTGCCTCATCCAGACTTAATAACAAAGGGCTTTGCCCAGTCTTATTGAAACTTAATATGCCATGTTTGGTGCGTGAAAGTGAGGGGTGGAATGTGGTCAGGACAAAATATATGAGAGAAAAAAGAAAAAGACTGGCACTGTTTGAAAGGGACTAGGGGGTGTGACCTTGTTGGAAGAAGTGTGTCACAGGGGGTGGCATTTAAAGTTTCACAAATCCAAGCCAGGTCCAGTGTCTCTTTTGTCCCTTTTGTCCCATTCCCTGCAGATCTTGCTGTAGAACTCTCAGCTCCTTTTCAGCATCATGTCTGCCTGCACTCTGCCATGCTTCTCACCATGCTGAGAAAGAATGGGAAACTCTGAACTGTAAGCCAGCCCGAATTTCTTGCTTTCTTTTGTAAGAGTTTGTGTGGTTATGATGTCTCTTCAGAGCAAGAGAACACTAAGACTGACAGAGATGTTCATGGATTTTTTTTCTAAGAAGTTCCAAAAGCCAATATTTGTTTAAAAAAAAAACAAATTGGTTACCCGCCTTTGCAAATTATGCCTCTAAACAAACAATCTATTTTTAAAACAGGATACTAACTGATTTTTTCTTACTGTTTTCAGTTCCTGGTGACCTAGAGGTTGGCTCATCAACAAAAGGGTAAAGAGTTGGATTATTTAGCCTTACGTCAATTTGGTCTATGATATAAGTTATTTATTACAAATTGGACACGGCTGACTGTTATTCTCTTCAGTTTTCTGAGTGTATAGAATGAAAATGTGTAGAGAATTTTATAGGGTGAATTAATAAGAAGCTCTGGTTGGTCAGTGGCTAGGCGTTTGTTTCTTATGCAGGAAGCTGATGTAAGCAAACAGCTAATTGCAGTACACGGTCCAGACTGTTGTATAATTGCATTTAACACTATGTTAGCTTTATTTAAAAGATTTTCTCATATACCTTTGTCTCTTAATTCCCCACAAAATATGCAGTTATTACCTCATTTATATTCTGGATCTTTGCCAGTTGTTAAGCGTTAGCATGCCCCCTTGGATAGACCCCTCTTCTGAGGCACTCTAACTGCTGCTCCCCGCTTTGCCCTCTGTCAGCCTTGAATCAGTTACTCAGATGGATGTCCCCCAAGCCTCTAGAAGCAGTTCATGTGACCCTGAAATGGGTCATGGGCCATCTAAGTTATCCCTCTTCTTGCTATTCTGAATGGGAGACTCAGAACTAAAATAACTGACCTGAAGCCTTCCTTTTACCAAGACCCAGGAATTAGTCTATATAGCCCAGATATAGACTCATATAAAGAGCTGCATCCAATCTTCTATAGCCTCTCTGTCTTATCAACTCAGTTCAGCTTAATATCATCAGGACCTTTGACTGCTGTGGTACTCCTTGATTCAAAAGGACTAAATTTTACTACTGGTATGGGATTTGTCCTCTCATAAGTAAGCATGCTGTTTCTAGGCCAACAAATCCTAACTGGTTTGAAAGGGGGCCTAAGGACAGGGACCAAGCAAAAATTCAACCACAAGCCTCCTCCTACAATATGGGCTTCTAGTTCCTGCCCACTCTGCCTCTGCCTCTTTCCTCCTTATTATCCTCATGGGTATGGTCTTTTTAGCCTGTCTTTTAAATGTTTTACTTTTCACTCTGTACCCAAAACAGAAGGTTCCACATAAGCTCTCTGAATAGCTCTCACCCTACAATAGTTCCATTTGTACCTGGTGTATCTGCAGAAGACCTTTTAGAATTGCTGTGGGGAAACTGACTAAGAGAGACCCTTATCCAGTTGGCTCTATGCCAGATACAATTTTTCATGATTGTCTTGTCTTCTTTTCTTTTCCCTTTGTTTGATACTTTGTAGCTCCTTTCTACTTCCGCTAGCTCATTTGAGTATAACAGTTTTGACATGAAATCAGTCACTGTTACCCTGAACCAACTCAATCCCAACTTTTGCTCCCCAATCTACTCTGCTTCTCACCCCTCTGCTTCCCTTTCTCCTCCATCTTTTGCAGAAAACTGCTCAGTTCTACTCTGTAACGAAATCATTGATTTACAACCCTCTAATAATTATTTTCCAATTCTCTTCAGGAATACAGAGTGGCAATCATTACCAGAGGATGCCCTCTTCAATGAACCCACAACACCTCTGATACAGACCTCAACAACAACAACAAAAACTGATATACTTCTCCCACCCCACCCCCACTGCTGCCACCGTTCCGATTTTTTGTATTATTTCAGAGATAGGAATGATAGTTTTCTGCTGACAGACTACATTTCCCAGCTTCCCTTGCGAACTACAGGAGTCATTTTTACTCCTATAAGGAGCCGCATCCAATCTTCTATAGGCATTTTAACCAGTCATGGATGATAAAAGTGGTACTTTACCATGAATATACATGACCAGACCAAGTCTCTTTTTTCTTTCTGCCTTCTCTCTAAAGATGTTTTAAAATAATCTTGCAAACAGGAAGTAGGGTTCAAAGTTTGCATCACGTGAGGCTACTGTAGTATCCTTCCGTTCCTAGATCCTATCCTCTCCCTTTAGTCCCTTTACCTAGGGATTCTCAACCTGTGGATAGTGACTCCTTTGGGGGGGGGTCAAATGACCTTTTTATAGGGGTCATATATCAGACATCTTACAATTCAGATATTTATATTACAATTCATAACAGTAGCAAAATTACAGTTGTGAAGTTGCAAAATAATTTTATGAGGTCACCACAAGATGAGGGACTGTACTAAAGGGTCCCCATATTAGGAAGGTTGAGAACCACTGTTCTAGACAGTCCTACTTCTACCTTCACACCATCTAGATATATAAGACTTTATGATACGTATAAATTCTAGGAAACATAAATAAGAGAGGCATTCAGTGTTTCTAAGGTTGGCTTTGTTTGCTTAATATATGTATGCATTCATTGCATCCATTTTTTTTCCTAAAAGCAACACAACTTTGTTCTCAGGGCTTACAAATGTTAACACGTGTATACATACCTACTGTGTTTTCCTTATCCATCATTCTGTTGGTGGATAACTAGTTTTGTTTCATAACTTACTGTGAATATTACTATAGTAACAATAATCTGCAAGTGCCTCTCTTACATGCTTATTGGAGTCCTTATATGGCTGTTGACATGGGAGATATAAGTGTCAAATACCATGTGCACACCAAGAAAATTAACTGAGTTTGATTCAGAGCATGGATAACATCAAGTAGTGTGTGGACAAATGTAGTTCAATGGAAATGTACTTTTTTTATAAATAGATGCGCTATGAAGTGAACGATTTGGTTTTAACTGGAGTATTTCTAGATCTTAGCTGAAAACTTTTGAGTCTCGAAAGCAAGGAGTTTCCTCAAATCCTTTATCATTTGATTGCATGAGTAATTGAATCAAATATGTTATCTAGTCGAAAGCCAGGGGAAAATGTAATAACTTGCGAGCTAAGTCAGAACCATTTTCTCACTTGAAAGTGAAACAAGATTGTCTTTACTTGTTCAACCCGTTAGCATCTTCTGATTTGTTCCAGTCAACTCGGGGTTCTTTTATATGAACAGGCAAGGGACAGCTTCAGTGGCCTTTAGCTGTCAAAGTTGTAGCCAATAGAGTTAGATTACAGCAGACCTCCATTATACCATTTCAGCTTTCAGTTTTGAGCACCATGGCCCTCATTGCTCTATATGCTGAGTCTAAGTTTCTCTCAGCAGTGATTCCTGCAGTCAGCAGGCTTGTGGTCTTAGGCCTTCACAGGACCTTGCCCTCAACAGTTCCTCAACTCACCACATCCTTGTATTCAAACACTCTGTGGAACTCTTTAGCCACCTTCCAGGTGGAGCTTATGAGTGTGCCTCGGCTAAGAGCCCAGAAGTCACCTGACCTTTTTGTCCCCACTTCAGTATATTAAGCCTGTGATAAGGGCTACCCACCTGTTCACAATAAAAATATGGGCATTAAGCCTATTGAGATCAAGGCTGCTGTCTTAAGGGGATACAGCATTGATGTCTGGACTAACCAGAGCAGAGTGTGGAGGTTTCTGAAATAGCCAGCACAGTTCTTTTGCTTAGTTTCACAGTGTTGGCAAGGCCGGCACGGTTAAAGTGCCTCTCCTACGTGTTGTAGAATTCCTGATTCTTCTGGGTTGAGTCATCTGGGAGTTACCTCAAGCTGTTGCCAACAAAAAGGCTTCTCTAGAGTCATTGAAGTTGTACAAAGCCAAAGAGGCTCCCTTTTCTCTATAACTGTTTGATTGGAGTTCCTTGGTACAGAAGCTGGATTTCTGCGGCAGCTGTAACACCTGTATCAGTTTCTACTCCTGATGTCCCCTGTCCTTATTCATGCCTAGATTGAAGTCTCTATGAGTATGCATGAAGCATTTAAAACATCCAAAGCTGTCTTGATGACAAAATCCCATGACAGTGAAGGAGACAGTTGATGGACAGCTGGGTAATTTCAAGCAAACCAGAAGGGCTGAACTTGGAGTTGCTAACATATTCCAAGGACCTTCTATGGGTGCAGTACGGTCACTTCCAGCCCTACTGGCCTCAGAAGATGCAAGGACGTAGCAGACCCTCATCCCTGTTGGTCCTGGCAAGTTGCATGTACCATGTCCAAGTCCCATAGTGCTGTATGCATTCCAGTATAAGAGAAGCATCTAAAAATTCTGATATGTCAATCAAGAGGCAAACTAAAACATCAATGAATACTCACAGTAAATATTTAACATTAAACACAAATTTTCCCAGAATATTTTATTTAACAAAATTTAAGTCTAGCCAAATAGGCATAAATAAGGTTAGAACATTTAAGAATCACTTTTTAAATTATTTTTTGGAGAGGATTATAATTACATTCGTCCTTCGTTATCCTCCATTTAACCTCTTCTATACACCCCTCCCTCTCCTTCAAATTCAGGCTTCCTTTTCTACTAATTTTTATTGCATATATTTTCCATGTAGAATAATGTATATTATATGTTATGTATATTAATATATAATAATAAGTGTATGATATATTTCTAAATATAACACATTCAGAAACCTATGCTTGTTCCCAGCTTTCTTCAGTTGCCTTTATTTCCTTGTGTAGGGTTGAGGCTTCACAGACTTTTCCTTGTCCACTTTGGTATGTACTCTGATGTCATTCTTGTTGAACTTTTATTTGGACAGTCACATTTGTGACACTTTATGATGTAAGTTTCTGACATTACGAGGAGACACAGTCTCACAGCAAACTTCTCTATCCTCTGGCTTTTACAATCTTTCCACACTCTCTCAAATGACCATTGAGCTCTAGTTGCAGGAGTGTTTTTCAGATGCATTCACTGGGAATGGGAGACACAACTCTGCTTTATGATTGGTTATGGTTTTTGTGGTGGTCTCAGCTGTTGCAAAGAGAAACTTCCTTAATGAGGGTTAAAGACTACACTTATCTGTGGCTATAAAGACAAATGTTTATAGATTATTTTTAGATTTCTCTCTTGATATATCTTCTTTGCTTCTGCTGATTCAGCTACTAATCATTTTTAGACACGCAATCACATATTTATCAAACATGTTTAAATAAAGAAACTTTCTGTCTTACCAAGACATCTACTAAACTATGTTATTACATGTAATGATAAAATAAATCACCCATGAAAATATTCTAAAACAGTGTGTCAGTCAGAACATTTAATTACATAACTGTTTATTCTTTAGAGCATTGGTTGATTGATCAGGAAATAGGATTTGCTTCATTTTATGCTTTGTTATTTATGTTCTTTGTGGAATTTCTCACCCTCATTATTTTGAGCTGAACCACAGTTCACAAACACACATTCTAGAGTTTGATTCTGTATGTCTCTCAGTAGTGTTCAATACTATGATTAAACTGGTACAGCACCTCTAAAGGCCCTAACCGCAGACCTTATAGTAACCAATTATCATCTAGAGATGCTATAGCCATCCTCAAGAAGAAGTCAAAAACAAATTCATTAACTTATGGCTCTAGTATCCTTAACTGTTATCATTGATTTCCTCAAGGATCTTGAAACAATGGCCATACAGTTCAGCCATGAAGTTTGTTCATGAAGACAGTCTCCAACTTGGGTTACAATGATATAACTGTTCAGGTAACCACAAAAAAAGAAGTATCACCCTTTTTGGCTAATTTGTGTCCTTGAAACATGGGACGTGGTTTAAACTGTGGAAATACTAATCCAAGCATTCTATGGCTAACCCTTAACTTATTAAAGTGATAAGATTTTATAAAGGTGTGAAATGTATTAAAGAGTATTTAGATATTTAGATATTTCCTCTTTGTAGCCTAATTTGTGTGGGTTTGATTCTCTTTTGATGCTGAATAAAGTTTCATTCCAGATGAAAATAAGAACTCTTTCTGCACCTACTTGGATGTTTCTTCTCTATTTCTCTCATCTCGGTAGATACTCATTTATGCTTGGTTACTATAAATGTCTTGCTTTCTTTCTTTCTTTGTTTGTTTTTAATAGGAAAAATACCCTGTTTCAAAACATCTCTGAAATAGAGATAATGACCATTTTTTTTACTTTGTAATAGACATGTTCTTGAGAAAATGAAACTCCTAATGCCCAATGAATTTGGGGAGCAGGCCTAGCCTTCATATTTGATGTTGTCTTGTCAAAACGCTGTGATATGATATTTAGTAATAGTGCTAAAAATTGACTTTTTTTTACAAAAACAAATAAAATTAAAATGAATGATTATGCCTTGAAAACACAAATCTTAGTGACATTCATATTTAATAATCAGCCTGTAAACTGGGAATGATGGTGCAAACCTGTTGACTTGCCTGTTTGGGAAGTCAAGGCCGAAGGATCTAGAACTCAAGGATTACCTGAAGTACAAGGTGATTCCAAAGCCATCCAGGTCAATTTAGGAAAACCAAAATAAAAGAGGGCCCAAGGAGATTTGGGAATTAGAGCCTAGTGTAGAATTGGCTATTGATTCAACCCTTAGAATAAGAAACATATAACAAGTTGAAGATATCTATCTTAATTTAGAAAGGTTTAGTACATATTTTACTTGAAAGAATGAATCTAAAAATATCCCACAGTATACAACTGTTCATAGATAAGAGATTGTTAAACATACATGAAAATTTTGTGAGCTAAATATTATTGTCCTTATTTTAGTATTGATGACATATGTTCATCTAACATAATGGTAGCATTAAGCAGCAGAGGAAGGACTATGACATTTAAAGTCTGATGTTGAGTTTAATAAGAACTTGTCCACAGCTAATACAATTGCACAAAGAGAAAATTGGCAAAGAGAATAAAAGCCAACCATGTGTATAGAGTACTTAACCATCTGAAGCCCAACCTGCTAAGAACATTCATTGTACGTCACTTTGCATCTCTTGGGGATCCATAGCTCTTTACAGCACCACAGGCTATTTCAACTGTAGATTGTTTTCTTTACAAACTTGAAATTTTCATTCCAGAGTGAGCAACTCTTAGATAGAAAAGTAATGCTCCCGGATGCAAGACAAATGAAAAACTGGGGACGTAAGTAGAGGAATACAAAGCCTGTATCTTGGCGCAATGTTGTCTTTAGAAGGTGCTAGGCAGATACTATTTACCAGTGTCACAGTGAGTCACGGCCACAAATATGGTCTCAATATAGTCTTGTTTCCATTCTTTAAGTATAAAGCTAAACCTTTAAAATACATTGATTTATTGTCTCTTATACTCCAGAAGTTATGTTACAAATATTCATGCTTGGTTCACAGGGCAAGGAGAAAGTAAAGTCTATCAGAAGAAAGGATTTTGGAATTCCATTCTTTCTGGTCATGTCAAAATAGATCTAGTTTCTAGCTTCCATTTGTTTGAGGAATCACACTAAGATATTAGCTGTTTTCCCTATGACTAACAATGTGAGTCCATCGGTTAATGAAAATGTCAATGCCCTAAGCTTACGGAAAGGGGTCTTTCTGATCATGCACACTACAAGCTGTGTTGACTGGGTGTCATCTCAGTAATTGTATCCATAATCATATTCACATTTGCACAGATTGTGCAGGGTGAGTTTTCTTATTAAACTATTGCTAGGTAAATAATGTTTGAATTCCTTTAGTATGTTTCAAAAGTATTACTTTTATAGGAATTCCTTTCTAATAAAGGCCTAATTGTAACCAATCAATAATGACTGAACAATAATTTAAGCATAGAGTTGGGGCAACAAAGAGTGGCAATTAAAGTGTTCAACCCTGAAATAACTTACTGTGAACTTGTATAAAATATTACAATGATATAAAGCTAAGTAAATAATATTATATGACAGTTCAGGTGAATGGTTGGAAATGTTCAGAACTTAGAAAAGGAACCAAGAGGGGAAAGATTGTGAAGGGAGTTTTATTGTTTATAGACAGTGCAATATACTAAAACCAACAGTATTTCTATCCATGAGAATGAATCTTGAAATTCCAAAGAGGACTTGACCTCACATATTCCTCATATGCATCATTTCTTCACAGTGTGTGCCCTTCAACTGGAGCATGGTCAAATGAGTCTTGGCTACACTTTTGGGAAAACATTATTTCTTCTTCCCAAAGCTAACAATAACTAAAAGTTCCTTAGCTGTGGGTGGGACTCATGTCCATCTTCCCTCTCCAAATTGGGAATATCTTGAGCTTGCACAGGTCTCATGGTTGCTGTCCTAATTACTGTGAATTCACATGTGCACTTGCCCTGCTGTGTCCCAAAGACATTGTTTCCATGTAGCTCTTACACTCTTAATACAACTTCTTCTGAAATAATACTTGAGCTGTGAGTGGAGGAAGCACAGTGCATATATTTCATTTAGAGTTTAGCACTCTTCAGTTTCTTACTATTTGCAGTTACAGATCTCTGTGTTAATAACCTCTACAAATAGAAGCTTCTCAGCTGAGGGTTAAGGTAGAAGCACAGGTCTATCATTATAATGATATATCATTAGGAATTGGTTTGTCTCAGTTCTCAGCATAGTAGTAATAGGTTGTCTCCCAGGCCCCATCATCTTTCTAGCGTTAGACTCTTGGTCTGACAATGTTACCAGGTCTGGGTTTCATCTTGTGTAGTGTGCCGTAAACCTAATCAGAAAGTGGTTTGTTACTCCCGGGCTGACTGTGCCACTATTGGACATGCCTTGCGTATGCTTGCCATGCCAGGATATGTCATGCCAGGGCAGTCATTGGTGTAGCACACAGGATACATAACTGGGTTGGACTGATTATTCTTCTTCTCATCTAATAGAGGGAATACCATCTTCTAGAACCGTGAAAGCAAGAGAGAGTAGGAATGAAGCTTCCATGTAAGAACCTGTTTGGTTTATTCATATTTTCTGTCTCAAGCCTATGGTATCTTCAGCAGCACAAGGTAACTACGAAGTTCTGAAAGGTAACTGTGCAAGATAGTTTTATGTCAACTTGACACACACCACAGTCATCTGAGAGAAGGAGACCTTAATTAAGAAAACGTCTCTAGATCGGGCTGTAGACAGACAAACTTTTAGGGCATTTTCTCACATGGCAATTGTTGAGGGTGAGTCTAACCCATTGTCGGTGAGAATGAGCAAATGGTCCTGGATTCTATAAGAAAGCAGGATGAGGACAGGAGGCAGGAGTGGGTGTGAGCAGAGGAGCACCTTCATAGAAGCAGAGGGAGGACGGATGGGATAGGGGATTGCTGGAGGGGAAACCTGGAAAGGGGATAACATTTGAAATGTAAATAAATAAAATATCCAAAAAAAAAAGCAGGACGAACAAGCCATGCAGAGCGAGAGGGCAAGAAGGACTCCCCTATGGCCTCAGCATCAGCTCCTGCCTCCAGATTCCTGCTTTGGCTTCACCCGGTGGACTGTGATTTAGTATGTGTGAGTCAAGTCAATTCTCTCCTTTCCAGGTTGCTTTGGTCACAGTGTTTAATCACATCAATAAAAACCCTAAGTATGACAGTAGTCAAGAGCACTGGAAATAGCCTGTATTATTCTGAGGGTTTGTGTCTATGGGACCTCACTAGTCAACAACTTCACAAAAGTGCTGCCAATCTTGGCACAGAACTTTTCACTTGTAAGTTCTTGGTATCTAATAGGGGCATTATGTCCCTACTATTTTACAGTAATACTATTCAAACTATTTTTTACACATACATAGTCTATAAATAGATATATAGATATATTTTGGAGACAAATATATGTATACAAATACACACACATAAATTCAGTTTACAGAATTTTGAGGGAGCACAAAACTTTCAATGGTTTGGCCTCATGAATGTTTCCTTGATGACACACCATCTTCTCTCCTAGAAAAGGATGCATCTCAGTGTATTCATGGTTTATTTGCCCATGGCAAGATTCTTCTCTCCATTCCCAGTCATTAGTTAAGCACTTGTCCATTCTTGGTGAAGGGAGAACACTTTGGACAAAGTCTTGGTTCTTATTCATTATACCTGTTCTTACAGGAAAGGAGCTCACAAACGTGTTAAGCAGGAGGCATTGGAACTCATTAAATACACATTTTTAAGACTCCCAACAGTCTAGAAGTCCTAAGGGACATGGGGTTCAAAGGTGCAAGTCTAATGGAGAGACCTCTGTTCCTTCAGCACAACCATTGTCCTGTGAACTGGAATGGCCTAACATCTAATACTAAAGAGAAAGTAATGTTCTCATCAAACGGTAAAATCCCTTTGTGTGAGGATTATCTCTGTAGACATGTCCTCTGTTCCCACTCTCTGTGTGCACCAAAAAAATCACAGAGCTGACACAGTGGAGTAAGATACAGCAATTAAGAGCATAGCACTGGGCAATGGAGAGATGGCACTGTGGGTGAAGGCACTTGTTACTTATTGCTCCAGCATATAACAGTAAGTCATTTTTATAAGTAATTGTAATATAGTTTCAATTTATCTTATAGTTTTATATTTTGAATTTTATAGTATAAATAGCAATAATATAAAGAACTATTTATATATTTTTTAATTTTCCACAAGAGAACTAACAACTGTCTCTAACTCTAGTTCTAAATGTTCTGACACCCGCTTCTGCCCCTATGGACACTGCACATACATATATGTAAGAAAATTACTCAGACATAAAATAAAAATAAGAAAATCTACCTGAATGTGGTAGTCCATGCTTTTAGTCCTAGCAAATTAAAGGCAGGAAGATCCCTATGAGTTCCAAGTTCCAGGACAGTTAGGGGTATAAGAGAGAGCTTGTCTCAAAAAGAAGGAAGGAAGAAAGGAAGGAAGGAAGGGAGGGAGCGAGAGAAAGAGGGAAGGAGGGAGGGAGGGGGGAGACCAGAAGAGGGAGGAGGGATGGAGGAATGAACACATAAATAAATAAATAAATAATAAATAAATAAATCTTTGTTTTAAAAAATAACAGAATTGCAAAAAAGAGAGAGTTAGAAGAAAAATATCCTGCATGGCTGATAATGAGATAATATAAACCATGGATTATTTTGCTGGGTAGTTTTATATCAACTTGACACAAACTAGATATATCTGAAGGAAGAAACCTCACGTGAGAAAATTCCTTCTTAAGATAATGTTTTAGGGCATTTTCTTAATTGGTGATCAATAGGACAGGACCTTGTCCATTGTGGGTGGAGCACTCCCTTGGCTGGTAGTCCTGGGTTCCATAAGAAAGCTGGCTGAGAAAGCCATGAGGAGTAAACCAGTAAGCAGCAGCTCCCACAGCTTCTGCATAAGTGCCTGCTTCCAGGCTCCTGCCCTGCTGGAGTTTCTGTCTAGATTTCCTTCAATGATGGACTAATACGTAGAAATATAAACCAAATAAGCCCTTTACTCCCCAAACGATTTCAGTTTGGATGTTCCATTACAGCACTAATAACTTCAACTAAGCAAAAATCCCAATGCCCAGGCTTGGGTACCTTCTAAGGAGCTGTCGGTCAGGAAGGCCCCAGATGCCCACAAACAATTCAAGATCTTGCCATTTCTCTTGGTTGCCCACCACAACAAGTTGATGAGATCTTTCTGTTGACGATGTCATATGCCTTGATTTAAGAATACAGACAAATCAAGCTGGGACTGGACTGGAGCTTCCCTCTTGCTGGCTAGATTTTATGTAGCTGCACGGTATCATTCCTATTCCTGAAGACTAGGGAAAGAGCAGCATCAAGAGTGCTATAATCCGTGACCCCTACAAACGATAATCCCAAATCTCTAGACAAGATGTGACCACTGGCTCAATACTGTCACAACTGTCATGGGAGTGAGCATCTGTTTTTGACTTGGATACAAGACACATTTCACCAGAGAGGACTCATGCATGACAGTGGAAATACATCAAAAACTCCATGCCTATCTTAGACCCCGAGGGGTAATTTACTACTGTTGTTTAGTTAAATTGTGGATATGTCATGGCGCTTTCAAAATATCTCTATTTCTACCCACACACCAATGCTACCCTCAGCCTTGTTCAGAGAAGTTTCTCTTTAGAATGAATGGCAGTGAATACAGGAACATACGGTTGCTAAAGGTACTGAGAATAATGGATGCTTGAATGTACAGGCCTAAACCGGTTATGTGTTCTGCCCCCACTCAGGCTCAGGGAACATCAAGAAAAAAGGAAGCAGAAAGAGTGTCAGACTGGGAGAGAGTGGGAGGGCTGTGAGCTAATGCAATCACACCTTCACAGTAGCTGTCTACCACAGACATGCACAAGATGGGGTCCACAACACATACATTGAGAGTCTTATGGGGCTCTACTCTCCCCACTGAACCATTGCCTACTGATGATTCTGGGTAGGGGCAGACATGGTCTTTAGTTACCTACTCGCTGACTTTACCAGCTCTTGATCAATAATGCCAAACTTCTGATCACACAGATGGTCATTGTTAAAGTCAATGAGTCACACAGCACAACAAACACGCATGAATAGAAAAGGGTCTGTACGCCTGAAATAGTTGAGAACAGTTTAACAAATGTTATGAAAAATTAGAAGAAGAAAGAAACCTAGGCCCATCATTGTCATGAACCAGCAGTTACTCTTTGAGTTAACTGCACGTGTGGAGAAGCTGAGGTGAGAGGATTGGCTGAGGAACCTGACACTCTACCTCCTATTAGGTGAGCCTCTCACAATCCCCTAACTGCTTTCCTTCATCTTAAAACTGAGATAGAACAATGCCAACCCCAGAGAGCTTTGGTATAAATACGAGTCATTGTGAGCATGCTCTTGAAACAGAATCTGGTAAATAGTAGGCACTGCTAGAAGCTTGCTATTATTATTTTCTACTATTTCATATCCTTTTTTGTCATTTTAAAATGGGAAGGATGCTTAAGTATTCTCACTTCACCAGTTTGATGTAATCATTGACCTGCTTCAGATACAGCACCGCACACAGTACAGGCTCCCAGTTACCCATGTACTTATCATTACTGCTGTCAAACTGGATATCAGTTTCATTAAAATATATTTCAAATATATTTCAAAATATATGTGGCATCTCAGCAATGCATCTATCAGTGTATTCTTGGGTCTCTGAAGTTCCTTAGTCCCTTTTTCTAAATCTGGTCTGTGGCCTTCAGCACTCTCTGATCACTCTACTAGCCTGAAAATTATGCCAACGTGCTACCCAGAAGATTAAATGTTCTGCAATAGTACACTTGGGTAAGAATTTAAAAAGTTTATTGCTTTCAAAAGCATGTCTTCACATATGCCAACCTTTACCCCATTTTTGTTTTAGTGGCTGTTTTTTTGTAAACAATGACTCTCATGGTGACAAATTCATCAGGAGTTCAGTGAAGCCAACATTTTGCAATGAAATTGGTATGAAGACAACACAGGAAGAATGAGAATTTTACAACCTGGTTCATAATAATATTTAGATAGACTTAGAATGGTGGCTTTGCTTTTACTGGGTTTGCCTGATGGCTTGTTCATTTTTCATCATCACAAAATAATTCTAAAAGTAGATTTTTAAACTTTGCTTTTGTTGTCTAACATGCCTTCCAATGTACACCTGAAAACACAGAAACAACAATAGAAAAAAAACAAAAAACAAAAAACAGGAGGCAAGCAAAGATGGAGTTTCCTAGACTGCTTCTTGACATGAAAACTGGAAGCCTTTCCAGATACCAACCATGTTGCTGTTCTGTCCTGAAGAGACAACACTCAAATGTGACTTAAGCAAAAAAAATTAAATAAAAAGACATCATATATTGCATACATGGTCATATCATCTAGAGAGGACGCCCTTGTGTACAGTGAGTAGCACAGAAGAAAAGAAGCTGTCAGATGCTGTGAAAGGGCTTTAAGAGATTAGATACATTTGAAACCAGAGAGTCATGATGGCTTTTGGACAGCTGAGGTCAGACACAAAATATAAATCAAGCTCTAGGTACAGTATTCTGACAGATTTTGCTTCTGTGGCATGGTCAAATATATACATAATTATCTAGACATTTGTCATCCTATTAAAATAATCCAAGGGTTTCCCATTTATAAGTATATACAAATAATTATTGGCTATAGTTGGTTTGCTGTCCCAGGTAATTCTACGAAATATATATTATTAATTATATAATATAAATATATAATATATATATTAATATTATATATAATATAATATATATTCCCTAGAGGCTCAATATATATCATTAGAGGCTCAGCTAATAGGAGGTGGAGTGTCAGGTTCCTCAGCCAATCCTCTCACCTCAGCTTCTCCACACATGCAGTTAACTCAAAGAGTAACTGCTGGTTCATGACAATGATGGGCCTAGGTTTCTTTCTTCTTCTAACTTTTCATAACATTTGTTAAACTGTTCTCAACTATTTCAGGCGTATAGACCATTTTCTATTCATGCGTGTTTGTTCTGCTGTGTGACTCATTGACTTTAACAATGACCATCTGTGTGATCAGAAGTTTGGCATTATTGATCAAGAGCTGGTAAAGTCAGCGAGTAGGTAACTAAAGACCATGTCTGCCCCTACCCAGAATCATCAATAGTCAATAGTTCAGCGGGGAGAGTAGAGGCCCATAAGACTCTCAATGTATGTGTTGGGGGCCCCATCTTGTGCATGTCTGTGGCAGACAGCTACTGTGAAGGTGTGATTGCATTAGCTCACAGCCCTCCCACTCTCTCCCAGTCTGACACTCTTTCTGCTTCCTTTATCTTGATGTTCCCTACCATTATTTCCCATTGAAACTTGAATCAGCAAATGTGGGGTTTTTTAATTTACCACAGCATCCTGACATTTCTATTCAGCCTTCTGTATCTGGGTGAAAAAGCTTATTATGTGTAAGGTATATTTGTACCTTATACAAATGAGGCTTTTATAGGTCTTAACCTCAAACCAGCACACAACTAAGAGTAATATAGATGGTTTAATGTTTGTCTTGTACTATTACCACATTGACTGTGGTAAAATGCTGGGCTTGGCTTAGCACACTTTGCTGGGTTTAACAAAGACAGATCTTAATTGGAGTTATGAGTGTATCTACTGAGTAAATATGCCTACTAAATTAGGCCTACTAATTTCTGAAGGAGTCAGCTGCATTGGTTTTTTTAAATATTTATTTGTTTATTTAATGTACGAGTATATGTATGGTAGCTGTCTTCAGACACACAAGAAGAAGGCATCAGATCCCATTACAGATAGTTGTTAGCCACCATGTGGTTGCTGGGAATTGAACTCAGGACCTCTGGAAGAGCAGTCAGTGCATTTAACCACCGAGCCAGCTCTCTGGCCCTCTCAGTTGTTAAATAAAAGCATAGGATGACAACATCCCTGTAAAAAATCCTATGTTGAGAAGTTGAGAACATCCTATTTCAAATTCTTAGCTGGGAGAATTGGGTGGATTTGATTCTAGATATTTGATATAACACGAACAGAACAAAGTACCACCTTTTTATTACTCTGAAAAGACTGAGAAATCACACTACAGAGATACTACTGTTAAAGTGTCTTTACCTTTCAAAGACAGAGGTCCTTCATGCATTCCCAAAGGATAAGGAATTTTTTTCCTTTTATGTTGCCTTTTTATGCCAATATGGCTAATAAAAATGAATCAGAAGATTATTTCAGTATTATATTTATATAGCATTTTTATATTTCTTTTCCCTTTCTTTCCTAAACTATAAATCTTCATGCTGCTGATGGAATTTCACATGAACAGCACAAGAATGTTTACTGTATTATTTAACAAAGGAGCTCAGATGATCAAACCTTATTAAAAGGAATGCATTTGCTTTCCCAAACAACATTCCTCTAGCCACAAAGATATATGCAAACACTGGTAAAGGTGACTCTCATGACAGGCAGATAAATAAAACTAAGATCAAAGAAATTATTTCTGTAATTACTCAGTTATTGCCTTTCACCGGGCCTTCTCCTCATGAAGCCTTTTGATCTGCAGTGCTTTGAGGGAGAGAGGAATTACATGGCCATGTTTAAATTTCTCTGTGTTGGCACAGATCTGGTATAAAGCTGATCTTCAGTGATTGTTCAGTAAGTATGAGAACTAATCAGTGTTCTTTATCTTTTCTTATTTTATTTGCATATACTACTCATACAGAGTGAGCTTTATTATGGCACTTTCATACATGTAATATAGTGCATTTGGACCGCACTCATCATGTTATCTTCTCTTGTGTTTCTCCAACTTCCACTCATTCTCTTCCTCTTCTTTTCCTGATTCTCCTACTTGCCCAGCTGCCTGCCTTTCTCCCTCTTCCATTTGTGTTGCTTATAGGAGCATAGATGAGAGGTGATTTTTCATGAGCATGGACAACTTAACCAGTGGTGACATTACCAAAGAACATGCCTTCATTCACCATTAACTACCTAAGATGTCATGGTGCTCTAGGTCCTCAAGTCTCCACACCATGACAGTGTGAGAAGCCAGGTCTTGTGCAGATTCACTGCAGGTAGCCATAGCTAAGAGGCGTTGAAAAACGCCATGCTTATTCACATCCAGAAGGCGGGGTCTCCATAATTTTACCCCTTCTCCTGACTTACATTCTTTTTATGCCTGTAGTGTGTAGTTTTAAAAAAAACCCAGGCTTGCTCCAGCTAGATGCTGGCAATGGTGGCTTCACCCAGGCCCCAGGGCTAGCTCACCAAGCTGCTCCGGAGACTGGGGGGAGCCCATCCTTCCTGCTGGCTTTGCTAAGCCGCCCAGCAGGTGTCCCTCCTTAGAACACCTGGAGCTACCTTTCACACAACCTCTGCAGCAGAATCTATTGTCCTAAACAACTCTAACCAGCTATTCTTTGTTGGAATTCTTGCAGTGGTGGAGGCTGCCACCCAGTGTAACATCTCCTAGGCCTCATTCTGCATGTGTTCTCTCCTCACTGCTTTGCCAAAAAGCCCTTTCCTTTCTCTTGTGTCCTCCACTTCCTCCCTTGGACCTGGAAAACCCACCTCCTTATCTTTGCCCAGAGATTGACTTCTTGTCTGTATTAGCCAATCAAACATTAGGGGAAATTCCCCTACATATACCCTCTTTTTTCCCCATGATCCTTGAGATTCATTGCAAATGTATGAGCATTTAATGGTCACTTGTTCCTAGCTTGACCAGTTATGAGTCTCCACAGTTACTGGTAACCAGTGCTAAATGGAGCTTCTCAGGCCAAAGTTCAGGACAGCTAATATTTAGGAGTGGGTGTGACTATTGAGGGGATTGATGCTCATACTTTGCCCAGTAGCAGGACAATAACTGTTGCTTCCCCACTAGGGCCTATGAAAAATATTATCATCCTCCTCCTCTAGACTGTAAGAGAGAACTGACTATTCTGAGTGACACATGTGGTTGAGTATTGCACACATATGTGTGTTTGTATGTTTATTTGTGTATATGTCTCTGGTGTGTGTGCATGTGTACATGTCTGTTTATGTCTCTCTCTGTGTGTGTGCATGTGTGTATGCCAGTTTGTGTGTATCTTTCTGTGTATATCTAATAATGTCAACAGAAGTAATTACAATATTTCAATACCATTTTAGAGCATATTCTGCATATACCGTAATGCATTATTCTGTATCCAGCATGCTAGTCATTCTTTATAAGAATAACAGGAAATCAAACCCCTTAATACCCCTAAATAAAATTGTGTGTATAATAAAATAAATAAATCTAATATATTTAGAACTTGGCTGTCATTATAGAAACAGATATCAAAAAAAACAAAAGAAAAGCAAGCTAACTTATAGTAAGCAGTAATGTCTGGGAATTGAAGAAAGAGATCCTGGATTGAGACTTCTCTTTATGCACCCAAGAAATGTGTTTTTTGGAATAATTCTTGTTCTCAAAATTGTAATCGTGCTCAATAGAGTTTCTGTTCTTCAAAACCTTATATCTCTCTTTACCAACTTCTGTTGGCAAGACCTCTGTTTTCTGAAAGACCTCCGGAGAGGACCTTTCCCTCAGGAGGAGACCCCAAGCGCCCAATGATCGAGCCGAGTCCACTCGGATGCAATCAGCAAGAGGGTTTATTGGAAAACACAGGTACCTGCGGGCACACAGTCTCTTCAGAGGACTTGTGCGCCCATCAGCTCCAGCATGGGGCTTTTATAGGGTTTGGGGAAGCAGAAGCGGGCATACAGAAGCAGATGCATAGTTACGGGGATTGGTGGATTCAAACGAGGCACAGAGACATGTTCACATATGATTGGCTATTTCACATGATGAGGTAATAAGGTATAGCTACACACATTGGCAGGTTTGGGGCGTCCTGGATGTCGGGGGCTGGGGGCTTATCTCTTCCTGCCAGGTGGCCTGTGAGTCAGATCCGGTACTCCTGGTCTGTTCTGCATTCCTTTCCTTTTATGGTCTGTTAGTTCTAGCGGCAGGGCGGGGCTGCCTGGACTTGCCTTTCACAGTGTTTAGTCCTGAGGTTGTGAATTTTGAAACATACTCTTTTAACTTCATATTTTTAAACCTTAAATCTGTATAATTTTCCTTTCATTTTCCTCCTCTGAATTTTATCTGTTGTACACTAAAGTCTCAACTAATGCATTCATCAATACTTTTACACATATTTTATACGTGGAGAGAATATTTTATAACTGAAGACAAGTACAAGTTAAGCCTATTATTGCATGTTATTCACAGACCTCATGGAATAATAAACAGTTGTTTTGACAGCATTGGAAAGCTCTCAAAGTTCACATGTGCAAGGAACTATCACATTTAAGGTGTGCTTTTAGACCATCACTACCTTTAGGTCAATATTGTACCAGCTTCCATATGCTACTGAAAGAATAAAAAATACAGCCAAGAAGTCAGAAGTTTAAAAATGCTATCTCACCTTAAGAAGCCCTAAATACCTCACATTCCAGACCATGCTCTCTGCCTGTCAGTAGGTAAAAGGTCACATTTCTTGAGCCTATTCTACCAGGAACTAGGTAAAAGGGCTTAAGATAAGGACCTTAAATACATGATCCAGACCTAGTAAAGATAACAGGAAGCTTCTCCTGGGAACTAGCTGACCATAAAGTTAGATTACAATCTTAAAAGCAACCTTGAGAGACAGGAAGATTCTCCTTGTGATTTCTCACTGGTATTCTCGACATTTTCCAACGACTGCCATCCCTACCCTCTTGTGTTGTGGCTTTTTCCTTTAAATACCCATTCTCTCAGCTACTGGGGGTCGAACTCCTCTTCCCCTGTGTGAGATAAGAGTCTTGACTCCAGTGCACTGTTACCTCTCAATAAACCTCAAGTGATTACAGCAATAACGGTCTTACCATGAGTTCTTGGGGGGGTCGTGTCATCCCAAGACTTGAGTGAGGGTCTCCCCGCTCCGGGGGTCTTTCACTACCCTTCAGCTGTCCTTTAGAAAACTGCAAAAATATTCTTTAGAACAACACACAATGCTCATTAGTTTTCCTTGGCATAGCATTTAATAGCTGCAGTTGCTTGTTTATTAGTTTTCTCCATTTTAGTAGTAGAATTTTTCAATAGGTTTAACTTGAGAGTCAATGTTTAGGCCTTCTGGGTTTATAAACACTCATATAGGTGTTCATCTCTGACTAGGATCGAAGTTAATATACGGTATGTCTAGATCTTACCATTATCTTCCCTAAACATAGCTCTCTGTGCTTGACATTATGAAGAAAAAGACGGCTCTAGAAGCTCAAACAGAAAGGCATTGACATCTGAACTCCCATAGATTTTTTTTGTCACCACAAATTAATAACACTGACGAACCAAAACCATCATTCAGATGTTGGTACAGGATTCCAAGTACCAAAGCAAGAAGCTAACTAAAGTTTTCTGCCTCTTAACCTTCATCGCTTCCTGCTGTGGTCGTTCTGGAGTTTGCCTCACAACACTGTGGCCAGAGTAGATGGAAGAGACACTGTCCGGAGCTCAGAGCTCTAGGGATGCTTCACTTCTCAGGATACACACCTTGCAGCTCACCTGTTTGTATGTGTTCTCTTGGTACTTTTAAGAACTTCCTCTCTCACCAGCCACTCTGGCAGCTAGCACTCTTGCAGCATCCTGTGGAAAAAAATACAAACATGCCCTCTTCCCCATATAAAATACTTGAACAGGATCATGCCAATATGCCAGTATGTGGATCCTTCCATTTCACCTAGGCATAAGTACGCCTAGTTGTAGGTGCCATAAACACTCAGAGAGTTCCTTGGCAGCCAAATTTAAAATTTAAAATAAAAAGAGCATTATTTGAATAATTGTATGGCATATGGGGATATAACTCCCCCTTTTTATTTATTAAGATATTGTTTATAAGACCTCGAGGATTAACACTATTATGTGATACAGGAAGAAATCGAGGACACCGAGGGCTTGTATTATAATTTGACTTGTATACCAAATTATCGTCTCCAGCATTATTGTTCTGGTGACATAAAGAATGAGATTGTTTGACTAATTTTTCTTATGTAAGGCTTGTAATAAATACATTGTGGCATTGCCCTAGTTGAGGGTCCAGGCAATCCGGTTTATGAAGGGTTGATGAGGCTATGGAACTTGTGAGAGAATTACAGCCTGTTTGCTTACTCCAACTGCCATTTCAAGATAGATTTAAAGGATAATTTTTATGCTGTTTCTTTACATCCTGGCAATTGTGAAGGGTTTTCATTTAGTGAGCTTGCTTATAATTTTAGAGAGTCCATGAAGTGATATCATTGAAGAGTTTTACAAAAGAATGGCTAATAGCCCTATATTACGTAATGTTGTTGCTGCTTCGATATAAGAAGTTAGGACTTTGAATCTTTCAGAGTATTTGGAAATTTTTACTGCAAACCTTTACTCTCACAATGAGCTTTCAATTTTAGGGAGTAGCTGTTGCTCCAGGAAAGATTCAATATTCCTTTTCAATATTTGAAATTAATTTTAAGCTTCTATGGATATGTTAATTGGCTAAGACCTCACCTTAAGCTTACCACCAGAGTACTTAAGCTTTGTTTAATATCCTCAGGGGAGATAAAGCTGTTGTTGTGTTAACACAAAATTATAGGATAGAGTCATGGAAGTATTTTAAAAAAGAAACCTAGTGAACATACCTTATTCCAAACAGGAATTAAATTGGTTATTACAAAATGCTGATATTTGGCTTACTACACATACAAACTTTTCAGGCAAAATTGAGAGTTTTCCTCTAAGCATGCTTTTGTAGTTCCTGTAAATCTGTGCATGCAGTCCATAGAAAATGTGCTTACTGTATTTATAGATTGTTCATCTAACGAGAAGGTAACATATAATTGGATCACACGTTTGTTCTCTTGAGTTTCCCCTCGCTTCAGCACAGATTATTGAATTACGTGCTATAGCCCTTGTTTTTTAAATGTTGAAAAATCAAGCTTTCAGTTCAAATACTGATAGCCAATGTGTGGCTTATAGTTTACAACTCATTAAAAAATTTTCCTTTTTTAGATACTGCTAATCCTCAAATTTTACATTTATTTATGCTGTACAACTGATTGTAGGCAAGTTTTCTACATGAAATCACTGAGTGATTTCAGTGTGAAAGTCTAAAGTCTTGCTGTCCTTTCCGTTCTTCGGCTCAGACAACTAAACAAAACCACAGACTCATACCTAGCTCTTTGGAAATGGTAATGGAGTTGATAGCACACCCTCACAGAAAGAGGAAGACTCCCATAGCTCACTCTCAACTCCTGGCCTCGCCCTGCCAACTCAGGGATTTCTAAGTGAGGCTGAATCTGAACAATATTTACAGGATTTGGCATTTCTAATTTATGCTTACTGTTTAGGTAATGTTTCTTGTGATGGGGTGGAGAGATTGTTCAGAGGTTAAGAGCACTAATCACTCACTCTTCCAGAGAATGTAGTGTTCCTTTACAGGCCATTTAAGACCTCAAACCGGATTGCCTGGACCCCTCAGCTAGGGCAATGCCACAATGTATTTATTACAAGCCTTACATAGGAAAAATTAGTCAAACAATCTCATTCTTTATGTCACCAGAACAATAATGCTGGAGACGATAATTTGGTATACAAGTCAAATTATAAATACAAGTCCTTGGTGTCCTTGATTTCTTCCTGTATCACATAATAGTGTTAATCCTCGAAGTCTTATAAACAATATCTTAATAAATAAAAAGGGGGAGTTATATCCCCATATGCCATACAATTATTCAAATAATGCTCTTTTTATTTTAAATTTTAAATTTGGCTGCCAAGGAACTCTCTGAGTGTTTATGGCACCTACAACTAGGCGTACTTATGCCTAGGTGAAATGGAAGGATCCACATACTGGCATATTGGCATGATCCTGTTCAAGTATTTTATATGGGGAAGAGGGCATGTTTGTGTTTTTTTCCACAGGATGCTGCAAGAGTGTGCTAGCTGCCAGAGTGGCTAGTGAGATGCTGATGCTGGGAGCAGGAAGATTCAGCTCTTGTGGTTTGGGTCCCTAGAGTCATCCTGTGCCCTTGGACGAAGATGGAGGATTCCCTCTCACCTTGTGCCATCACAGAGATGTTGGCATTGCTGCAGACATTGTTACTGCCATTGTGTGTCCCATTCCACCACGGCCTGCACTCCAACCCTCCATGCACTGACCCCTGCCCCTCCCCTTTCCCCAGGCAGCTATCGCTGCCCTGACTGGTATTGCCATTTTGCAGTCTGTAACTGCACAGGAATGCCGTCTGCATGAAGCTGCTGAGGACCAGGGACTTTTTCCCTGGTTGTATGATTCTTAGGCATAGTTCCATTGCCTGCCAGTTGTTCCGGAGAAGGACTGCTGATCCTGAACTGCCTTGGGAAAGACTTTGGCATCTTTGCTGTTATTGTGGCAGCCATTGCTGCTGCAGCCACTGTATTTACAGTGTCTGGAATTGCCCTCCCCCATTCTGATGTTAAGGTCAGCACAGTGGGTAAACTTTTGGGAGTAGTTGCTGATAATTGGGAATTCTAAATTTCAATCAACTGGAACAGCTTGACAATGGCTCTTGGTGTTATGGCCCTTGGTGTCTTGGCCCTAAGGCGCCACAGTAGTAGGCTTTGTGCTTCTTATCACGTGCACAAACAGCGCTCTCAGTCCTGGACAGCAACTGAGCAGCTGTTGCTCTCCTTGGTAGGAGACAATCCCTCTGCCCAAATTGGGCTTGGCCTTCATGAGAAGCACTTAGCCAAAGACAGGCAACGCTTTGGGATCAATCCTCACCTAAGACAGGAAACTTTGAGACTGGCAGAGTTTTTCCAGAGACGCGAAATAGGTTGCCACCCCAAAGTGTCCTAAGACAGGCACTGCTTAATAAAAAGTAAAAAGGGGGGACTTGTTGGACCCTCCTGGGTCCTATGCAGTACTTGACCTCTGCTGAGCCCTGCTGATGCATGTAAAGCCTTTTGTTCCCAACAAAGGAACGCCTTGGCTGGGTAGTGACTCACCTGGGTGTACACCTGGGCGATGGTCCATTCATTCCTGTCTTTTGTTCTGGACTTAGGCTGGTCTTCCTGGATTTCTCCCCAGTAAATTTTGGGCATGTGTTTGATCTTTTGTTCCTGAAGCCTTAAGTCAGGTTTTCCCACTGTGCTTCCTGGAATTTTCCACCCGGTGAACTTGGGGTATATATTCAGTGAATAAATCTACAGTTTTGGCATTCTTATGATATGAATGAGCCGAATATGTGTGTTTTTCAATCCTGCAGGCTTATGCCTGGATCTTGGTGCCATGTCGGTGCAGACATCGACAAATTACATCAGACTTCCTTGGTAAAGACTAAAGGTGTATTTTGCAGAATGCTTGGGAAGAAGCTTTGCGTGATTGTGATACGAGAAGCCATTTGACTCAGACACAATAGACCAATAATGTAACAGATAGAAATCCCTAGCCGTTATCAAGGGAATATCAAAACCAATTATGGTTATACCACAGTAATTACAGCAGATGCTAAGGTTGGAAATTTTGGTAGAAATCGCCTATCAGACCTTGTAGACCACTTTAAAAGATTTATCTATTTAACTTTTGTTTTTCTGAACCTGTGAAATATATGACTAAAACAAGAGGACCTATGTTGGCAGCAGGTCTTTCTTAACTTCACATACTTTAACAATATTTAATATTGGGATTTCAGGGAAGGTGCCTGAGAAATGTCCTGGAAGACTAGAATGGAAGCCATAAATTTGGGAAGAAATGCAGAAATAAGATTATTTATTTTGCATGAAAAACTAAGACAGTCAAAATAAGTACCTCTGGTTAAAAGTATTTGAAGATTTAGTCAAAATTATATGATGAGGGAACATTCATTCTGGTTTTTAGTGTCTCTTGTATTGATTCCATACCATAAATGTGTGCGTATTGCTAATGATATGAAATATGTAATCTTAGAGACTAACATCACATTTTTACCTGTCAGGAAAATGGAGTCTATATAGATAGTAAGAGAAATATACATTAATACATAAGAAGTATATATTAGTGTATATAAATAACACATTCATTCTATATAGTTTATAAATATATAACTTATAACTGTATATCATATAATACATTGTAAATATATTTATAAATATATAGTTTATGAATATATAATTTATATATTTATTATTCATATATAATAAACGACCATTTATTTATTATTGTATCTATAGGGACTCCATTTCTTTGATAGGTAAAATTGTGATGATAGTCTCTAAGATTCCAAATGTTACATTCTAGACATGTATTATACCACTCAGTATGACAGTGGACAAATCATACACTTCTCAGGAGCTACCAAGGAAGAAGAGAATTCAAGACCACTCCTCAGTTTCTTTCAGACAATGAGGAAGTTGAAATCACTGTATATTTTTATGTCAATTCCCAGAACACCAACAGAGCTGAGCTCTCGGGTTTCAAATATATAATCAATGAAAGGATTTACAGTGACTGCATGTGGATTAAGTAGACCTACACAATAGTATATATTTATAGAACATGTGCTTTAAAAAGAAGTTAAATAAGAAACTGCAAACCCTTCTATTCAGGTTTCTTAAGTACACAAAGATAAAAATGGAAACCAAAGATTTGTTCAAGGGCCAAGGGCATAGCTAAGAGCCCACTGCAAACTCCTCAGTACTCCTCAATTGTTGCAAGAATATTTGTACCTGAAAGAAAACAACATCTCAGAAGTGATTGCAAGACAATAAGACATGAAATCTGGTTCGTTCACATTTTTCTCTTTTCTTCCCTGTGTCAGGGTAAGCCTCCCATGGAGAAAGTTATACCATGCAAAGCATTCAACTAAACAGCTGAATTATGTTTACACCACCTAGGGATTCTTATTTGTGGCACAGCTCTAATCACTGACCCTGGAAGAAAAGTGTGTGTGTGTGTGTGTGTGTGTGTGTGTGTGTGTGTGTGTGTGTGTGTGTTATGCCTACCAATTCTACAATTTTCAGCTATTCAAACATTTGTCCTTTCATTTTACAAATAAGTAATTCACAGAGAAGCAGCATTTTCCTCCATCCATTTTACGTTTATATAAAGACTGGAATAAAATGAATTAAGAATGCACATGGTTTGGTTTTGACCTAAGCTAGTTTGTCTTTTTCAAATTAATTTCCAAAGTGTCTTTTCATTTCAGGCATCTTCTGCTGCAGAGCACCATCAAACCACTAGTGAATGCGATAAGTTACTGAAGTTAATATTGACAGCTCTGCACTTCAACTCTTTTGTGTACAGAAAAGAAGGCTTCAGAATGCACTGTGAAGAGACAGTGAATTTAGAGACTGCTGATTCTCACCAGTGTTGTGACAATGTGGGTGAGGGAGGGTAGGTAGTTGCCACTTCCTTACAGAATTTATAGACAGCGTAGATGAGATCATGTAAGACAGAGTGATTTTTAAATGTCTGGGATGAGACACATAAAGGGCATTAAATTAAAAGACATAAAATCAATTTGTATTTTACAAATAAAAAGCTGCCATTAAACGCTTCACCCAAAATTAAATGGAAGTAAGTCAGAATCATAAAGCCCAAGCCATGAGTTTAAGTAACAATCTTTCAATGCTGTCTACTGATTCTTGTTAACTAACTTTCTTTCTTTCTTTCTTTCTTTCTTTCTTTCTTTCTTTCTTTCTTTCTCTTCCTTTTCTTTTCTTCCTTCATTTATTTCCATTTCTATTCTTCTTCCTCCTCCTTCCTGTCTGTCTCTCTCCTCCTGCTCCTTTCCCCATTGTAAAATTTAACATCTTATGTAGAAATTGAAGGGCAACAATCTATCTCAAAGATCTGGAAGAACTGTTTGAGATCTCAAATTTTTGAGTTTAAGCCTGATCTTTTTTCTCCCTCACTAGTTTTGAGATGTATCTAAGTGGAATCATTCTTAAATTTATAATGAATTAACATGAAGATCATAGGGATACTCCCAATATTGTATGGACAAGTAGATTATAGCACTTGGAACAAATCCTGAAATGTGGAAACAGTCAATCCACACCAGAAATTCTTGTGCTGATATAGTGCTATGCTGCTCCATTAAAGAGGTCTCTTGTACTGGACTTTGTATTAGTCACCATAATGCAATGTTATATTAAGGCATTCCAACTTTATCATACTGACTATGAGGTCAAAGGGAGTGTATAAGACAGGACTGAAGAAACTCTTGTGGGGGGAACCAACTTCAAGCTAAGCCATATAATTTATTGTTAGAATACCTGGCAGAGTTATCTCTGAAATAAGAATGAGTTCATTATCAGTTCTCCTTTGAGAAAGGCCATGAGATCTTTGAAGGGATTAAAAGATTAATTATTTTCCATATATGGACAACATTTTAGAAGCTTAACAAAAAAAAGAGTCTTTGACACAATAGATCCACAGTAAGCAGCATACACCAGAATCACAGATCCAATTCTATTAAGGCATGAGGGGTGGGGAGTTGAAGTTGCTCTAACCTATCAGACTTGTAATTTTCTCCGTGATATTCTTATAAGCAATCTCTCAGTCACCATTTATTGATTTGAAAGAAATTCTTATTCTCCAAGGAAATTCATTTAGTATTTGAAAGTTTAGTTATTTAATTTTTTTCATGAATTTGAATCAAACTTTGTTTTATAGTAAGTCCTGCATATATAAATCAACCCCTAGTCCGAAGAGAGTAGTATTCTGTAAATAGAAGACTAGGTAAAGTACTATCAATGTTATTAGCCTTAAAAAATAATCTGTGTTTAAGGACTATGAGATAGTCCCTACCAAAATATTCCTAAAATTAAATATGTCAGGCTTCTCCTCACATATTTTCCTGCTACACGAGACTTTCCCTGCTCTCATCATTACCTCATTTTTTATCTCTGATTCCACAGTGTACTGTTAGTTGATAATAAATCATCTCCTGATCATGGTCATAGTGGATAAAATCTATTTTACTTTCTGTTGACCTAACTTCCATTACTGTCATCAATATTTCAGAGCTGCTAACTATCACTTTCAAAAACAAGATGCTTCTATCCAAGACCATTTCTCCAGGACTAAGACAATTTTCTGAAATGAAACTATCACTGCCTTGGAACTGCTTAGTGATGTGAATGCTCCTGTTCATCTAACCACATAATAAGAATGTGTTTTGTACTTTTCAAGTGCTATGGTCTCAATAACTAGCGAAGGAAAAGCCAGGGAAAGGTATTATGTGTCTGTGGATCAGATTATGAGTTTAAGGCTTGCCATCCCTTCTCCTTTGCACTTGAAATTCCATTCAAATTAGTTTAAAAAACAAAGCATGATAGCTAAAGGACACTGACACTAACAAGAGTGCAGCATAGTTTCCACATTCTCTTACCTCTAACACAAAAGTTCATCTCAGTAACTTTTAAATGTGTGTTTAAAGAAGACAGTATTTTCGGAACTTAGACCTTAAACTGCTGACCCAGTTAAGACATTTGTGAATATCATTATTGTTATGGGGCGTTTTAGAGTCAAATGTTGCAGAGAATTGAACCTCAACATTGGGGCTATAACTTCAAATGAAGTATTTTAGACTTTGTGAACATTTAGCTCATTGCTCATATTATTTCAGTTACCAGTAGAAATGTCACCAGAGTTCGGTGTGACATCTAGTCCCAGTAAAAGCTTCTTGCAACTGAAAATTATGAAGATGTAATCACCCAGATATACTCCTCTGAATGTATTCCTTAGTGTAGACATCTGGTTCATTTATTTCTCTGCCTACACAGACAGAGCAAGCTGAGTGAGGACCAATGAAAATAATATTTGAAAAACACTTTGTCTACTATAAAAATATTTATTAAAGCATACAGTGCTGTCTTTAAGTCACTCTGTCTTAGATCATTCACCATCCCATCTCAGATGAGTATTCACACAGTTTCAGCTAAATATGCAACATGCCCTTCTTGTATTACCACCATTTCTGCCTTTCCACTTAAGACATCTTTGAGCCTCCCTGGTCTGTCACGGTAACTATACATAGTGATGGAGTTATATAATTCAAACCATATCTCTGGTTTCCATCCAGTTAAGGGTCTCGGTAATATGGAAAGGAGTCTACAATCTGAGAGAGAAGAGGGCAGTTGACTTCCAAAGAAGAGACTAGAGGTATGAGTTCTGGAAGGAACTGTGGATCAGATTATGAGTTTAATACAGGCTATGATAAAGAGAAGAATCAAGAAAAACATTGGTACTTTCCTGAAGAGCTACAGGTTGCAGTAAGCTGATGTGGGAAAACATTTAGGACAAAGAGCAGTAATTTAATTTTGGATACTTCGGGTCTTGGGTATATGATAGGTAGCCAAGTGAAGCTGTAAGGTAAATATTTGGATATGAGAATTTAGACTATATGGGAGAAATACAGTCTGAAGTTACAAACCTACAATTGTTAAAATAGAGTTGATATGAAATAACTAGGCAGTGAGAGAGCATAGAAGAAAATATAAGATATATCCTATCCCTGGACACCTCTGCTCTCGATCTAAAAAGAGAGGAAAAGGAGCCAAGTGAAAACTTAGCTTATGTAACCCATGGTGTACTTACTTAGGTGTACATGGTGCACATCTACTTAGGATCTATAGAGTTTGGGCAGGTAAACTAAAGTGTCTAATCAGTCAACTTACTGTCTGCCTCCCACTTAAAGAACCAAATCTGAAAGAACCATTTGCCAGAGGCTTGTTAGGAACTGAGGTTCAAATTTACAGCCACTTACACAGACAATGTACACATTCATTTTAAAAATCTGAAATGCCTCTTCTGTTCCAGGGTATAGAAAGAAAAGACATAGTTAAGATTATACTGTGGAAGGCTTTCTAAGAGGACCAGCCTCAAGGTGTTCAGAACCATTAGTGGTCAACAAATAAGCTAAAGACCTTCCCCAACACCAGCACAAATGACTCATATATCGCTTTGGCAAATCAAGCTTCAAGAACCTGACAGACATGTTTACACTTTAAATCAACTTCATGAGGAATCTACAGGTGTGATAAAATGTTAAATAGTTTGCTTTCAAAAAGCTTCCAATTTCTAATGACATGCCTTGGCTGTCTTTGACTAGTAAGATCACTCACCATCATAAATAGACTCCAATTTGAGTTTTTAGTAGGAACGTAGAGGAAATTACTAGGGAATACCCACCATTTTAGTGATATGAGACCTATACTGGGAAGGAAGCACTCCATTCAACAAAGTAAGCCAAGCAGAGCATTAAAACTATGGCAACCACTACCACACTTTATTATTCTTATTTTAAAGATCAGCCTCAGCTACAGGAAAGACCTTGAAATATTTAGTTACTGGTTATTGCCTTCTGTTTGCTCCTATGTTGTCTGATGCCATAGCTGTGCATTATACTGTGGCTTAACTTTCCTCAGCATGCTATTTAATAGAAACCTCCATCTCTGCTGACTGGCAATGCCCTCCAGTGGTCATTTTGGAAAAAAAGCCTGAAATAAGGTCCAAATTCTCACATGCCACAAGCTAGGCAGTGATGAGAAAGGGCTGCTAATTATAAAGCTTATAGAATCTTTAAAATAGGGTTCTTCTGATATCCCATCCCTCTTAATGTTCTTTCCAAGTGTGCTTTCTCTCTCTGTCTCTCTGTCTGACTCTCTGTCTCTGTCTCTCTCTGTCTCTGTCTCTCTCTGTCTCTCTCACTGTCTCTTTCTCACTGTCTCTCTCTGTCTCTCTGTCTCTCACTGTCTCTCTCTCTCTCTCTGTCTCCCCCCCCATTACTTCCAAACATACAAATCTGCATTCAGTATCAATGCCATCTTGATATAGATTTACATGCTTAAACAGAACTTGTGGCAAGATGGGAAAATGCAGGCACACAGTGTTTGTACTATTTTGGGTTTGCCTGAGTCCTAGAACAAAGAAGAAGATTATCTGCAGAATGTTTTATTCCTGGAAAATAAGTCCAAAAACAGCATTCACTGCATGCTTTTCCCAAAATATGTTGCCTAGTGACCAAATTGAATCCATTGTCAATTGATCTTCTGGGAGCCTCAATGGACGGTCTGTTTGGCTACCCATTATGGGAAAAAAAAACGAGCTTGCAGAGTTCAGTCTGCCAGTGGAGAAGAGTGGAACAGAGGACAGGAAAAGGCTGTTAGTAAGAATAAAAGGGTAATATGGGAAGATGGTTATTTTTATGTAAAATGTAGAGAAAAAGAGAATTTGTGACAAAAGGATATGTGTATATTTTGAAGGCTTTGTAGTGACAAATCTGCACAAGCATACAGGCATTTGCTTCTCACATCCGAGAAAACTGTGTTAAAGACAATTATGCAATTTGACATGTAAAATAATGAACATCTGCATCAAGAATAACTTCTTTGAAAAAGAATATTATTACAAAAAAGATTATATAGAAGTTTAGAGACAAGTAGTAAGGATCATAGTAAAACAAGCATATACAGTTGAAATGTATAACTGTGTGTGTGTTTGTGTGTGTGTGTGTGTGTGTGTGTGTGTGTGTGTGTGTGCATGCACAAGCATGAGCACGTGTGTGTTAGTTACTCAGTTTGGACAAATATAACAGAGCAGATTGTGTAGCTGGATTCCTCACACAGAAAGTTATGCTCTCACTCTTCTATATGCTGCATATTCCGGATTCAGATAACAGCTGATTCTGTATCTGGAGCCCTCTCTTTTGTGCTCCTTCCTGATGTGTCCTCACACAGGCTCCCAGGACCCCACCCGAACATGAAGTACTCTGAAGATGTCCTTCTCTCATCTGGACACCATTCCTATGAGATACAGGCTCTAACCTCATGATATCATCCAGCTGTCATTACCCGACAAAAGGCTCTATTTCTAAATATAGCATGATGAGATGTGGGGCTTTGGGTTATAAATCTTGGGAAGACTCAATTCCATCTGCAGAACATATTTTACTTTACATAAGTGAAAAACTTAAGAAGAGACATCAAAATACTATTTAATATACTTAAATCTTACCCTGCAAAGTTGACATAATCCATGACTTATCCAGCACTCAAGGCGAAAGAAGATTAAATACCTAAAAAACCAACTATTAGCAAAAAAATGACCAGACTTTGGATCAAAGTGTTGGAAACTGACCTTCTGGAAGCAGGCTTAGGAAATAACACCAAAAAGGGTGTGAAAACTAGATCAAACTAGAGCTGATCTTTGCCAAACTTGACTTCTTCCATAGCGGAAAGTTTTCATAATTTCATTTTCTAAACCAAACACAGATGGCTACTCAAGGACCCAAGAAATACTAAGAGTGAGAAGGGATGTGACATCAGTAATAGAGGAATGACTTATGGGGTACAGTTTGAACCCTGGTATCCCTGTGATTGGAACTAAATTCTGCTGGAGAACCAAAGCATTGTAACAAGCTAGAATATGTGGCTCTATTCACGAGGAAATTATCTACCCACGCCTTCACATGTCACTGGTTGAGGGTCATTCTAAACAAAATCTATACCATGCCTATATTTCCCCAAGTGTAAATCTCACGTTTCTTCATATTCAGAAAAAAACAATCATAATGGTATCTGTTTATAATAACTATTGACCAGATAAGTTTTTTTAATTGTTGTCTGTCCCCACAGAGATTTGACACCATTTCCAAGTTCTCTTCATGCTGTAACCTTGAATCCAGTTTTACTGCAATCAAGTCAGGTGGATCTAACTCTTGCTTCAGCTACTGAAAACTCCTCACTGTCCTCGCTTCGTTACGCTGCCATCCATGTTATGCTACATTTGAGAACTTGACTGAAATTCATAAATGTGCATGCAGACACCCAATTTCTCTGGCTAAAACCCTGGAATATTCCTACAGTGCCACATAAAACAGCTTGAACTTGTTGGCATCCTTTGGTTTTATTTTATGGCCAAGCTTATCCCTGGTTCCCTCTCCCTTTACAAATGCTCGTATGGTCGTATGGTGGTGACCTGACCTTCCCTTTCCCACCCCTGGGTGACCATCATGGGTAGAAACCTAGAAACCTAGTTTGGCCTAAAGTGGATCTCAAAACATAGCACAGCATATATATATGGAAATTATACAAATGGAAACATTTGTGTTGTCTATACCTTAAGAACATGAAAGTTACTCATGCTAACAAAAAAGGTACCTTTGTGTACACTAAGATACATATTTTAAAAATCTTGAAGCCCTGACTTCTCAAGCTAAGTGACTGTCTCCATGTCACACTGGCTTCCAAAGACGAAGAGACAGGAATGCAGAAGTAAATGGTTCTAATCCAATGGATTCTAGTCCACAGGTTGAAACTTTAAGTCCCCGGCTTGTCCTTCTCTCCTCTCTTCAGTTCACTTTTGCTCATTAACCAAAGTCTGACCTACTGGTTATGAAATGCCCCAATAAACATGTCTTCTCTCCATCGGCTGTTGCTCTAGTCTAAGATCACTTCCTCCTTTTCCTCTTCCTGCTCTCCCAGTCCCCCTCCCATCTCCTTTTCTTCCTTTCTTCCTCCATTTCCACTTGCTCCTCCTTTTCCTTCTCCTCTTTTAAGACAGGGTCTCCATGGCTCCAGTTGCATATGTAGCAGAGGATGGGCTTGTTGGGCATCAATGGGAGGAGAAGCCCTTGGTCCTGCCAAGGCTCGATGCCCCTGTATAGGGGACTGACCGGGCGGGAGGTGGGAAGAGAGGGATGGGGGAAACACCTTCATAGAAGCAGGGGGAGGAGGATGGGATAGGGAGTTTATAGACAAGAAAGCAGATAAGTATGAAATGTAAATAAAAATATCCAATAAAAATAAAAAATAATAAAATAAATAAATCTTAAAAAAAAAAAAAAGACAGGGTTTCACTGTTTGCTCTGGCAGTCCTGAACCTCAGAGTTCCAGGCCGTCTCTCTCTCCCAAGCTCTGGAATGAAATCTGTGTACCATCACACCCCACTCTGAAATCCCTTTCTTTGCCTAATCTTTCACAGGCCACCTGTAAAATTCTTTCCATCATCCAATCCATGTTTCTCTTCACATCTTCCTCAATTTTACTTCTGAAATTTCAGACAGCAATCAGCTAAAAACAAATAGCATCAAGTTATTAAATGTTCAAAATATATGTTATAATATTCTTGTTTATTATATCAAACCATATATAACATCTTTATAAATCTATATTACTATTGATCAATAACTTATTTAATTTAAATCGTTTCTAATGTGACAGCAGAACCCTTTAAATAAAAATAACTTATATTCATTGCATGCGTGTCTTAGGAGTTATTTTTGAAACTATAATTTCTATAATGCCCATTGCTTCTACACAGAACAATTGAAATCTTCTTATATTAAAAATATCTTGTTATGAAAAATTGCAATTCCATTTTTTCCTTAGTTCATAAAAAGTGATCCTTGCTTCGTAAGAGAACCAGTAGCAAGGATCAGCTAGGAAAGTGTGATGGGATATACAGAAGTCACATTAAGTAAATGTATGAAAACATAATGATAAAGTTCATTTTTTTGGTCAAAGTGGATTTATTTTATTTTTAATTGACTAAGATTTTTACATCCCAATCTCTGCCTCCCCCTCACAGAGCCCCCTTCTCCTGGATATCCCCCTACCCTGGCATCAGCGGCACAATGAATACCGTGTCTGATTATGGATCAGAAGTTCTTTTTTAAAATTTTTCCTTTTTTTCTTTTGTTGAATATATTTTATTTACGTTTCAAATGCTATTCCCTTTCCTGGTTTCCCCTCTGGCAACTCGCTAACCCATCTCTCCAATCCGTGCTTCTATGAGGGTGCTCCCCTACCTACCCACCCACTCCCTCCTGCTTCCATGTCCTGACATTCTCCTACAATAGGGCATCGAGCCTTGACAGGACCAGAGGTCTCTCATCCCACTGATGTCTGACAAGGCCATCCTCTGCTACATATGCAGCTGGGGCCATGGGTCCCTCCATGTGTACTCTTTGGTTGGTGGTTTAGTCCCTGGGAGCTCTGGGGTGTCTGGTTTGTTGATATTGTGTTCTTCTTATGAGGTTGCAAATCCCTTCAGCTCCTTCAGTTTTTTTCTCTAACTTTTCCACTGGGGACCCTGTTGTCAGTTCAATATTTTGAACATTTATTTATGTGACAAAAATGAAGCTCATTTTAAACGCTGCTTAAAAACTTTTGTATATCGACCAGTAGATGGCGCTAGATCAGACTTTTATCCAGCTGTTCTTCACGTGCTGCAGAAACAGCCTAACACATTTATTTCTTTCCAGGTTTTTCTCAGTTCCTCCATGGCTTCCTACAATTTTAGAACATGGCGATTTGAGACTGCATGACCCCAAATAAAGACAAGTCTTTCTTCTTTGATACGATTTTTTAATGTCCCCCCCAAAAAACAAACAAACAAACAAACAAACAAAAAACAAAAACAAAAAACGGTTTGTCAGATATTGTAATCTAACAATTTTCTGCTACCTTCAGCCCAGCTACCTGCAGGGTAAATTGTTTATCCTATAAGCTGTAAACCTAATACATGTGATCCCACAGACATTGCTAGTCTCTGGCTTATAGATAACTAAAACTGAAATGATCTTAGTGACCATACTGTGTCAAGCTAGGCTGTGCAGCTGAGCGTCTGGCTATACACACAAGGGTGAGCTGCTGAGAGAGGGGGCCATGAGTAAATCTCACAATTCGATGAAATGACTCTGTTACAAGAACATATTTTTTAAAGAAGAAACATAACACTGGAATGCACAATTTTAAAAAGGTAGCATGCTTACAAGTTCAGTTGGCTAGCTGGCAAAATTCCTTTCTTCAGAAAGATACTGGCTTCCCATGAGCCCAAAACATCTTACAATGGAGAGAAGAGCAGGAAAGGAAAGAGAAATAGAAACCTAAAGCCAAGGATTGACCCAAATATTACCAAGGATACTCTGTTGCTGTTTCAAGTGCTACAGAGTACTCAGAGTTTTAAATCTACTATTTTATCTGAAACCCTTATTTCTCTATTGCTAATTTATACTAATTACCTGATCCTTTTTTTCTAGCTTGCCAGGGTTTCTTTTGGTATGTCCTGTCACACTTAATAATTTATACATATCTTTAACGTGCCTTTATCTTTGCCTACTATCAGCAAAACGTGTGCCTCATAATTTATGCCATAAACATCCACAGAATACAAAATATCCCATGTCTGCCATATAGCAACTACTAAAGCAGTGTTGGTATAGAATTGGTTCAAAAGAAGCATTTTAATGTATCGCAAAGCATGGTTAGCCTTTAGCAGTGAGACTCATTTCTTTTAATCTTCTAAAGGTAGCTCAGTTAATTTACCTGCTCCAAATGCTCACTTACACATAGGAGTTGAGAGTCTATTCCTGGAACAAACTAAATTCATCAGCCTGTGAGGGCAACAGCTTTGCCTGGAGGACCTCACTGACATTTATTCACAGAAGGAAGCCACCCTTGCATCAGAATGAGCTGAGCAAGCTGTAGGTGTTGCAAATCAGGACTCCACTTAGAAAACCCACACAGCACGCACCAACAAAAATCCTGCACTTTGTCTCAAGGAAGATGCACAGATGTGTGTGGGGGAATTCCTGAAATAACAAGGATGAAATGTAATTTTTAGATCATGATGTTGTAAGAGAGTGCTATGGGAGTGTGGCTAGGGAGAAAGGAAACCGGAAGAGTGAGGCATTTTAAGACAGAATGTGAATAAGAAGGACTGCATATACAGCACATGACTCTATCAGATTCGCTTGAACTGCCTTTTGAACATGGATGGACAGATGTATAAATAAGTGGTGCTTGTGTGTGTGAGGGCCAAAATAGAAGCAAAGATAAATGCTTACAAGGCACGTGTATTCCTTCACTAATTCACAAGACTACCTCCCTCTTCCTACCCACACCTCTCATTTTCCTTTAAAGAGAAAGAGCTGATATACAATTTTCTGGGAATCAATATTAAAATATTTATGTATCTGGAAAACTAAGGTAAGAAAGATGACCTTCCTAGTTTCATCACCAGGTAGGCCCAGCTGAATAATTTTGGAAGGTTGACCATACATTCTTAAACATTGTCAATTAGAATGTCTGGATCTCAGGAAGTTAAACATTTCCTCCAGGGTCCACAGTGAGGTTTTTATGAGTTTGAAATTTCACCTATCTCGAGCTTTCCTTTTGCTCCTCAGTCCTGTAGACCAGTAGGTTAAGAAAGCAATTGAGATTATGGAGCCATAATCAGCCCAATTTACTATGGCCCATGATGTTTCTCCTGCTAAGCATTGACAGATGAAGTGTTTGGAACTACTATGACGATTTCATACTAGAGAATAGAGACTCAACAGTCACATTGCTACAGACCAGGGAGACGATGAAAAGCTTAGATCTCACTAGCCCAGCAATGTAGTTTAGGTACTATGTTGTCTAAAGAAGAAGGAGAAAGAACATAAAGAGTAGGAAGAGGAGTTGAGGATGCATTTGTTGATCATTGTCTCATTAATGGATGTAGTGGAAGGCCATGAAATATATTCTAGGAACTCTCTTGGCGACAGTCTTTCCATCTAATCCCTTCAGTAGCCAACCTGTAGAGACATATGTGGTAACAGACTGATAAAGACAGTACATCTGCTCTAACAAAAATAAGACACTTGGAGCAAGCAACTAGATATGGCAAAGAAAGTGATAAACTGAGAAATTACTCTATCAGGTACCCTGCCTAGGCCATTTACACTCATCCAGTCTCACCTGCTCTTGCTTCATGAGCAGATATTTGGACACAGCATCCTCCATGCCACTAAAATGGCTTACAATCTCCTACTTCTATAATATGTCTTCTTCCCATCTAAGGGCACTCCTAGCTGATTTTTAATTACATGTGTGGGGGAGAGAAGCATATATGCATCTCCGAGTGCATGTGCCCACAGAGTCTAGAAGACGATGTCACAGTCCTTTGGAGCTTGAGTTATAGGCTGTTGCAAGCTGCAGTGTGAGTAGCAGTTGTGAGCTGCTAAGTGTGATTCCTTAGAAGCAAACTGGGTCTACTCACATTGCAGTATGTGATCTTAACTACTGAGGCGTCTCTTCAGGTCCATTTAGAGGTATCATATCAGTGATGGAAATAGGAAGCTTGGAGACAATTCTTGAGTCCAAACAAGTATACAGAGAAATGCGAGGAAATTTAAAGCTCATTATGGTAAACTTCTAGCCAAGAGAGAATGTGCATAATTGATGGAGTCTCTGTAGATGTCAAGGCAGGCAGTGATCTGTGAAGAGGTGAGAAGGAAAATTCCATTCAGATTGACTTTATTAATCTGGATCAAACTTAGGCCAGTCAATTGCTAGGGGCTTTATTATCAAAATATTTAAACACAGTATAATTTGTGAAAAAGTTCCCAGACAACAATTATTTCAATTCCAGGTGCAAAGTAAAGTTTAAAATATGACTATATAGAAACTTTGTAAGGTACATGTGACCTTAAGGATGCGTACTATAGCTCTAGTGCCTATGATCTGGGGTGGTGTTTTAGTAAGGGTTTTATTGCTATGAAGGGATACCATGACCAAGGTAACCCATAAAGGCAAATGTTTAATTTGGGGATGGCTTACAATTTCAGAGGTTTACTGCATTATTGTCATGGTGGAAAGCATTGGAACATGCAGGAAGACAGTGCTGGAGGAACCGAGATGTCTACATGTTGATCATCTGCTGAGAGAAGACAGGCTTGAGCTTATATATGAGTCCTGAAAGCCTGCCTCCACAGTGACACACTTCCTGCAACAAGGCCACACCTACCGCAGGAAGGCCATGCCTCCTAATATTGCCTCACCCTATGAGCCAAGTATTCAAACACAGAAGTCTACGGGGGTGGGCGGGGGCAATACCTATTTATAGCACTAATATGATCTCCAACTAACATAGCATAGAGGTCAGCAGTCTATAAAGAACATATGACATATACTCGAATAAAGGATTTTATTAACTGGAGCCAAACCTAAAGGTCTAGGGAAAGTCTGAGACAAACATTCTGAAGGACTTGGGTTAAGTCTGCCATCAGAGATAGTAAAAGGCCACCAGGTTGTTATCACTACCCACTCTCAGATTTCTGGATGGGAAAAGTAGATTATTTTATCATCTCCATCAAAGAGAGGTCTCTGCACACTTAACATTCCTGGTTTCAGTAGTGATCTGTAGGCACAAAGGTCTTTACACTTCCCGCATAAAATGATCCTTTTCTTCTGAAGATGGCCTGATGCGTATCTATCTATGGAGTTCCTCAATGATGGCTATCAGTCCTCTTCACAGTTAATTCAGTACCCCACAAGTAGTCTTGTATTATGACTACTCCTGGGATTAGCACACACTCCTTCCCCTTTTCTCTATGACTTACGTCACTTATCACTTGTTGCTTCTTGGACTCTACTTTTTTAGTAGAGCTATATAATAACATATGTAACCATGTTACATTTGCCTCAGGTTTCCAAGGGTTTGTGGAGAGTACTTTCATTCAATTTCTATAAACAATAGTTGAAAGATTAATTCATACTACTCGCACACAGAGTTTTGGAGTCTACAAATGGGCACACTTATATCTAAACATCTTTTTGGCATTGATCATGACTCAATTTATCATTGACTCAATTGATCATGAAGACCATGATCATCACATTGACCAGCAAAAGCCTCTTCTTCAAATTGTTTTATAAAATGCATTTGATCAACACATGATCTAGAACCACAAGATGCTTCCTAAGTTGGCTGTTCTGCTTGTTCCATTTTTAAAGCTATTGTATATATCTTCCTGATGAGAAAAATTGAACTGGGAAAAGAAGGGAGACTCAAGCAAGGAAGAAGGACTGGAGGGAGGCCACTCTCTTCAGCATAGCACAGCAGGGAAACTAACTGCAGAGTGGGGCAGTGTGTGAACAATGTCATTCCGCCCAACCAAAGTCACCAGCTAGAGATTTTCTGGTGATGTGAGGACCTGAAATATCTCACATGATTCTCATGTTAGAGCATCATCATCATCATTATCATCACAATAAAACCAGATCAAGCCAAGATAAAAGATCCTACACCTCTATTGATAATGTAGGCCTCATGACTGGTAACTCTCTATATAGGACTGGATAGTGATCCAAAATCCTTGACCTCTGTTTATGGACTCTCAAAGGAGAGACTATAGGATGGGAAAAGGAACATGAAATTTGAGAACTTGTTCTCTCTCTCTCTCTCTCTCTCTCTCTCTCTCTCTCTTCTCTCTGTGCTTCTGTTAACTGTTAGGAGTCTGGTTCTCCATGTGTAGAATGAAAATTTTAACACTTTTCCTCTTCACACTCCTCACACAGATGTGGTAAAGATGAGCAAGGGAATACTTGTGGAAGCCCTTTATTAACCATGGTGAGCAGGATCAATATCCCTGTGCTATTAATATGATCTCTGTCATTCCTAGTCAGTACTTTCTTGTTTGAGGTGTTTAGTCCTCATCATATTTAGCCAAGCAGATTACAAACACATAATTGTCTCCTCGAGCTATCAATAACTAGGTTGAGCTATCAACAACTAGGTTGAAGTAAAAAGTTCGTTTTCAAAAGCTCTTTAAACTGAAAATCTTTTTTCCATTACCACTGTGGGATCCTAAGATCACCAAGACCTTGGGGGATAACTCCAGCCCGGGAGAACAGACCTACTTAATTATGGAATATTTTCTTCATTTATTATCTTCTTTATTAAAATAACAGACTCTGTTTAACCAGGATGAATTACAGCTGATTTGAGCCGAGAATATTGTAAATGTAGCTGTTAATAATAGCCTTCATGTCTTTCATTTTCAAATAGCATGAAAATGTACTTTGGTAGAGACTGGAAGGAGAGGAGAAACTGAAAATATGACTAGAAAATTCACTTCCCTCTATAAACGTCAACACTGTAAATATTGTATTTCCAAAGTATTTGTCCGGACAAATAAAAATAAAGTATTAGTGTATCAAAAGCCTGTTCTTTTCTAGTGAAAGACAAAAAGAGAGTGGTTTTGGAGGCAGGGCAAGATGGAGAGGAACTGGGAGGAGTTAGAGAGAGGGGAAACTTTAATCAGAATTTTTTTTGCAAAAAGAATCAATTTTAATAAAAGAAAAATGTAAATAATATATTTGAATAAATTTCAAATATGTATTTATGTTATGTGTACATAAACATATATGTGTTTATATGTATGTATATATACATATATATGTATATGTGTGTGTGTGTGTGTGTGTGTGTATTCATGTTAAACACATTTCCACTATAAGGAAGAGGAAAATCACTCCCCTCTACTACCTAAGTTCTTGGCCTGGGCTACAAATTAAATTGGGGCAGACAAGTTCTAAAGATAAAATTTGTGCTTAGTCACACACATTCACGCAGGAGTCTCAGAAAAATGTGGGACTCAAAGGACAGCCAAATTACTAAAGCATATATAGCACTGTGGATTCACAGACAGGAAGTAGGGCTTCAGGCTTCCTGGAAGCACTTGGAATCAAGGAGGGGAGATAGACAGGAAAATGCACTGAGAATAAGCACTTCTTCGGTATACAGACAAACACGTTGTTTCTGCTCTGCCTCACCTAGGTACAAACACAAACAATAATGTAGATTTCCTTCTTTATAGAAAGGCACCTACTCAAACTACACTTATTTTTATAGTTTCCTAAAATAATTTTTTAGCTCACCAAGAAGCACGTTTTTATAGCAATATTGTGGGATGGTGCTGGGAGCCAACCCTGCCTAGAGTGGTTTGAAGTGGGACACAGCACAGGGTATAGCTTTGAAGACTGATTGGTCTCTGGCTTTTAACTCTAACTATACTGAATGTTTGCTGATAACTTCTAAAATATCCTAAAAACTTTCTCGCTTATTCTATGGTTAAAAACCACTGGCTTCTTTTCTTTTTAACTTTGTGTTTTATACAGTTGTAACTCTGTGTGCTTTATTACACTTTATAACTCTCTCTCTCTCTCTTTTTTTTTTTATTAACTTGAGTATTTCTTATATACATTTCGAGTGTTATTCCCTTTCCCGGTTTCCGGGCAAACATCCCCCTCCCCCGTCCCCTTCCTTATAGGTGTTCCCCTCCCCATCCTCCCCCCATCCCCTTTATGCTTACTTAAGTGCTAGAAAAACTTAACTCTTACTGTTCTGTGCTAAGAACTTAACTCTTACTGTTCTGTGCTAAGAACTTAACTCTTTCTTACTGTTCTGTGCTAAGAACTTAACTCTTTCTTACTGTTCTGTGCTAAGAACTTAACTCTTTCTTACTGTTCTGTGCTAAGAACTTAACTCTTTCTTACTGTTCTGTGCTTCCTTAAGCACTGGAGAAATGTAACTCTATTACCTCTTTATTGCTAGTGCATTAATAAGCACTAATATCGTATGTATGTATGTATGTATGTATGGATGCATGCATGCATGTTTGTATGTATGGCCCTTAGCAGTAAAGGGATTTATTGCTACTGCCCCTTTTTCTGTCCATGCGGCCAGAATTCTCTGGATAGGCTGCTTAACTGTTTGTGGACTAGAGGGGAAGGAAAGAGAAAGAATCAAAATGCTTTATACAGGAATGTCTGCACAGACACATACATTCATACATCCGCACTCTGGCTGGACCCAGGCGACTGTCATAATCAACTCCACAAGTATTCATGCATGCTACTTATTCTATACTTACACACATACATATAGACAAACAGACATATGCATTTAGATCGATGGGCAGATGGATACATATATGGAAATAGCTCCCCAAGCCAAACTATCCTACCAACAACTTTTTTTTCTGGTCCTTCTATATATTCTTAGACAAAATATTCTCTAGATGATTGCCTCAGAGATAAATGCTACATAAATGGGAGTTTCAGAAGGATATTGCACTCAAGTTCAAAGCAGTGTTTCATTCATGCTCGCTATACGTTGTAAGCAACAGTTTTTACCTGGCTTTACCTTACCTTATCATAGTGCACACCTGTGACTTCATCCTTTGACCTAAAATGTTTTTCTTTGAAGACAAATTTGTCCCAATTTATATTTTTAATGTGATTATAAAAGCTATTGTTTTTCTTAATATGCAGCCTTTGCTTACTATATGAGGAGTGGATTCTAACTTTATTGCATCTATCTAGCCAAGCAACTAAGACCATCTCTTAAAACTTTCTAAAATTATTTAAATTAAATCAAGAACGCTATAGAATCATTAATTCATATAAATATCATTAATTTATAAGTGTTCAACTGTTTGGTGATCTGCAGAAAATCTGATCCATAGGGTGGGATAATGACCAGGGATTAGTATATTAACTTAATAATTATAGGAAAGGCATATCAGTGGTAAGAAACAATCCGAAATGAAGTCTCTTTACAACTTTGCCCATGAACTCACCCACCAAAGACCATCTAAAAATGGCGGCCCATACCCAGGAAGGGACCCTGCTAGCCTTAACTTAACTTATATGGCTCCTTGTAGGGAGCTGCGACGAACCGCGCCTCAAAGATGGCGCTGGTTTCCACCTTCCGCCCTCCCGACGGTGAGCGCTCCTTGTAGTAAACAAGTCCTTATTTGGCTATGCCTGCCTGGCCTGCTAGGTTCCACATAGTGACAGCTTGTCTGCATGACCCATGTGGCACTTTGGGGTTGGTTGGCGTTGGGTACTTAAGCTGATGTAGGGCGTTCCCCGGGGTAGTAGTGGTAGTAGTGGTAGTAGTGGGGTAGTAGTAGTAGTAGTGGTAGTAGTGATAGTAGTAGTGATAGTAATAGTACTAGTAATAGTAGTAATAGTAGTAGTAGTAGTAGTAGGTGTAGGTGTAGGTGTAGTAGTAGTAGTAGTAGTAGTAGTGGTAGTAGTAGTAGTAGAAGAAGTAGATTGTATCAAGGTTCCTGAATAAGCTGCTTGAAGAAGATCTCCTCTGGTCGTGTCTTCCTTGCTGGTCGAGGTTGGGCGCGACAGCTCCTGACAGTATGCTGTGTCCCAAAGCTCAACACTATTTTAGAAATTAAACTACCATGAGATATAGGTGGATTTTGGCAAAGGATAAAACATGTCTCAGTTATACTACAATAATTGACATATAACACAACATGCATCTTTAGCTTCTTTCTCAAAGTACCATCTCTCTCTGACTTTTGGGCAAGCACACTCTGATCGTTTTTCTCATAGCCTGGAACAACCAATCGTACTGCCTGGTTGTCTTGGTTTGCCTCCCTTTATCAGTCTATAAAATTATCATATCTTATTTTGAAGCATGCTTTCTCATTTTCCATAACCATGCATTTGAAGTGATCTAGTTTTTAACCCACAGGCTTTGTTGCCATTGAATGAAGACAATACATAGCACATTAACCCCAAGTTTTCCTCCAAATTGTAGGATTATTTTTAAAACATTCACTTATTGCTATATTTAATGTGTAAGGCTCTTTTGTCTCCATATGTATATCTATACACAGTTTGTGTGTGTGGTGCCTTTAGAGGCCAGAGACGATCACCTTGTCCCTTCAAATTGAAGTTGTAAATGGTTGTGAGTCACCATTTGTGCTAGGAATTAAACCCTTGGGTTTTAGAACGAGCATCTAGTAGTTCTCTTAACTGTGGAGCCATCTCTCCTGTCCCTCGAATTGTAGAATGATAAAGCCAGCCGCCAAAGTGACAGTCAGCTTGTTCTTGGATGTTCTTGTAGTCCCCAGGCGTGACAACTTGAAAAGACCCATAATGTCAGTGTTTGTCAGTGATCCATGTTGTAGTAGAATTTAGGACCATTCATTCAATCATGTCACATAAATCCTTTCACCCACTAATGAGCTCTGGTGCCAGACACTGCCTTTTATGTTTAGAATAACATCAAATAAAACATGAAAATCTCCATTCGCATGAAGGGAGATAATTCTCTTTGTTCATATTCATAGATATACCCCATATCCATCAACCCCCAACACCTTTACCACCTAATGGTCCTTAAATCTTTGTATTTTGTTACAGCACAAACCCAGTGAGTCTAAATTGCTGTCAGCCTTCACTTGCACCATTACCAAAATAGGCTCCCAGCTGGTCTCTCTTTTTCATTCATGTCTCTGTCTATAATCATTCTTCCTGCAGCCAAAATGATCTTTAAAAAAAGTAGTCACATCATGCATCGTTCTTGTCCAAAAATTTCTCCATTGCACTTAAATTAGAGCTCCAAATAATTATAGTTCATAAAATTCTGCACGATCTAACCACATATATATACATATATATATTCACAAAAATTATTTTAAAACCAATTTTGATTCATACTTTGTGCTTTATCCAAAACAACCTGATCAAATTTTCTGGAGAACACAGTTCATCCACCACAGCGCTTAATAGGCACTGATACTCCTACTGAGAAGGTTGCTCAGGACCATCTCCACCCCCCTGTAACATCACACCACTACATTCCACAACTGAATTGTCTCATCCATGGTGGTTCTTGAGGTCCAATGCTGGTGATAAAGGTGCATCTCCGCATGCAAGGGGTTAATCCCAATGAACCAATTGAAAATAATGCAAATTAAAAATCCACTTAAAGCCATGAATCTTGATTGTAATCTAAGACCTATTATAAGTTAGCTTCTACCCTCTTAAAAATAATCAGAACACTTACATTAACCTATAGTTGGACAACAATCAGAACACTTACATTAACCTATAGAAGTTGGACAATAATCAGAATACTTACATTAACCTATAGTTGGACAACAATCAGAACACTTACATGAACCTATAGTTGGACAAAAGTCACCCACCACAAGCCAATTTTACAATAAAATGGTGAATATCTTTTGAAGTGGATTGGACGCATTACTGAAAGTGAAAAGTCAGAATGATAGAGTAGAAAAAAAATTGTACCATTGGTTTGTGTTAGTTTTTGATTTTGACACAAGGGCCTTGAACTTGCAATTTAAACAAGGCTGGCCCAAAACTCATATGGATCCATATTTTCTATTTTCCCAAGTGTTCAGAGTGAAAGTGTTCACCACCGTTCACTACAAGTTCTGTATCCCTGTCAAGTGTAAACTTCTAAACTCAACCACTGTAAGGGGAGAATTGTCATATTTCATGTAGGAAGATAATGTTTTGCTGTTATGAAGTACTTGCGAATTGTAATAGAATAAAAATGAAACAGTAAAAACGTCTAGGTCTTCCCTTACAAAATAAATGAAAAAAATGCAGTAGATACAGCAAATGCTTCTGCAAGAAACCCAGAGACCAGTTAAAATAGAAAGACCCTGCATTCCAGACAAGGATAAGCCAATGAAACCAGCCAATCGTGGAAACGTGTGATACTCCCAACTGTGTCATCAGATCCCTTCCCCTATGGTCAGAGTCACACACTCGTCCTTCCCAAGTACAGGGAGATACTTGAACTAATTTCTGCCTTGACTGTATGGAATAGACTTGGGACTGTAAAGTGGACCTGCCTGGGAATGGTTAATTAAAAGTACACAGGAGTAGGCAGTGTAGCTAACATGCAGCAAGGTGGAGACCTAGGAACATTGTTCACTCCATTACCCATGTTGTCACTATAGTACAGAGGCACCAGGGTGTACCCCCTGGGAAGAAATGCCCAATCTTTTTTCCAGTGAGCTTAAATACACAAAAGCAGAGAAAATGCTTCCAGAAATGGCTCGCTAAACCTACAGAATACCCAATGAAGCTAAGTAGAGAAAGCCTTCCATGTGTGAAACATGACGGTAAAATCGGGAAGCACAAATTTCAAATATCAGACAGAAAAAAAATCAGTCACAGCATATTTAAAGAAATGAATTCAAAAGTCAGAAACCTAAGAGAGAAAAAGTAACCCAGGAAAGAATCAAGATACAATTACAAAAGATGCCCAGTAAATTAAATGAGTAAACAGATAAAACCAGAAAATGATGCATAAACAAATCAAGAATCCTAAGATAGAGGTATAAATGTGAAGAAAAATCAGCCAGAATCACCATTCTAACGATCCAGTTTTGAGTTGAGCAGTACAAATCAGAAAGGTCCTGGACACTATCAAAATGCCGGAGGAAATAGAGCATAATGGTGCATATAAGGTACGTGAGTAAATAAGATCTTCCATACGTCTTAGAAGAAATGGAGTTGAAGAAGCTCAGAAAACGTTCACCATGATAATGATAAGTCACACTATGGTCTGTTAATGTGATGAGAATATAGAAAAGGCAAAAATCGGGCTGGAGAGATGGCTCAGCCGTTAAAGGCTAGGCTCACAACCAAAAATATAAGAAAAGGCAAAAATCAGCGAGAGGAATCTACCCACTGAGTTCTTTGTAAGACCGTCGAAGACTGGCAGAGATACTGTATTAAAAGTACAAAAAGAAGAGAAAAACATTCACTCAATAATATTCTATCAAAAATGTTCTCCAGAATGAAGAAATTAATAAATGATGAAGTTGGAACACCTTTATGAGAAATTCTGGAGAAATTCTTAACTGAGTGAAGAGATAATAAATAGCAAAAAAAAAAAAAAAAGCACACAGGGTATATAATTTCCTGATAAAAAGAAACATAATACATATGCTTAAAACGTAAATGTAAGTATAGAAATAAGCAAATGTATAGAAAAATACATAGAGAAATATTTTTCAAAAAATGTGTAAAAATATCAAGAAAGTTTTATCCTTAATAACAATGTGGGTGGGAATAGAATTTCAAAGTAGAATTTCATGGGCAATTGATATTAACTCTCAGAAAAGAGTCTAATCATGGTACTGTGAAATACTTAATAAAATTTCGACAGATCTAGAAAGATAATATCTAAGAATATATATACACAGAAAAATGAAAAAGCAATCAAAATAAGCATCTACAAAAATTAATAAAGTGAAGCTGGAATAATGATGGCTCAGTGGTTAAGAACGCTGACTGTTCCTCCACAGGACCTGGGTTCAATTCTCAACACTCACATGGTGACTCTTGATTGTCACCTGCACTTGGGTATCTGATGCCCTGTTCCGTTTTCTATAGACTTCATGTGCACATGTGGTTTACAGCTACACAAGCAAACAGAACAGCCTGCACATAAAAAAAGAATATAAAATAAATTAAAAATTAATGAGACATAAAAAATTGTAAGAAGAAAGGAAAATATAAAAAAGCAGAAAACAAGAACAATACAATTATAAATAATCCTATGCCAAAGTATATACATATAAAACATATCAGTTAATGTAAAAACTGGTGATAGGAAACAAGAATTCTACATGATTGTCTTAATTAGGGTTTTATTGCTGTGAACAGACACCATGACAAAGGCAAGTCTTATATAAGACAACATTCAATTGGGCTTGCTTACAAGTCCAGAGGTTCAGTCCAGTATCATCAAAGTGAAAGCAGGACAGCATCCTTGCAGGCATGACAGAGGAAGAATTGAGAGTTCTACATCTTAATCTGATAACGGCTAGCAGAGTACTAGCTTCCAGGTAACTAGGACTAGGGTTTAAAATCCAGGCCCACAGTGACACACCTACTCCAGCAAGGCCTTACCTCCAAATAGTGCCACTCCCTGAGCCAAGCATATTCAAGTTATGACAATGATCAAAGGAAGACACAACTATAGAAAATATGCACTCAACATTACAGCTCCCATCGTATCAAAAATTGATGGAAATAATGGGGAAATAGGGAACAGTACAAAAAAATGTAAATTCCATATAGACTAACCAGACACAAGTTGTGCTGGATGGGAGTTGAATCACATCATAGATGTAAAGACCTGGGAATAAAAACCAAATAAACAAATAGACCAAAGGAGAGCAGTTGATACAACAAAATACACAAGTCCACTGGTTCGCACATGGCATGCTTGCTAAAATAGTACACTGGTGAAGACATAAAAAATGTGCTACCAGTTTAAGAGATTGAAATCTTATCAAGTTTTTTGTTTGGTTGGATTTTGTTTTGTTTTCTGAACATTAGAAGCCAGTCACAGAAAAAAAAAAAAAACTCCAAAAACCAGGGAAATGCTTAAAGAGATGAAAATCAAAGATTATCTTACACAACCTATTACAAAACAGAAATCACAAAAGAACTCAGAACAGCTGGAGACAAATGTCAATGTAAAACATTTGTGAGGCTGTAGGGTACAGAGTAAAACAGTAGCAAAGGGAAGCTCATAGTGGTAAGTACTTGAAAAAAATTAAGTCAACAACCAGCTTCTGTTCTCAACTCCAGGAACTGTAATAGGAAGAACAAACTAATCTCTAAGCTAGCAGAAGTAAACACTACAAATACTATAGTGATAAATAGTGAGTCAATAATTGATCAATGAGCCTAAGAGTGTGCACTTAGATCAAAATAATTCATAAACTATAAGACTAAAACACAAGGAAGACAACTAAAGCCAGAAACAAAAATTAATCACTTTAATGAATGTTACAAAGTAAGATGAAGGGTAGAGACCAATACAAAATCATTTATCTGCTAGTTGGATAACAAAGAAGAGATGGAAAAAATTTTTTGAAATATACAATCAAGACTGAATTATAAAATATCAACTAAGCTTACAACTCAGTGAGGATGTTAGAGCAATGAGAAGCTTTTCTCAAAAGGAAAAGGCTTTGCAGGCAAATCTAGACATCTACAGAAGAGCTACGAATACGTACTCCCTAAACTCTTCCCAGTGATCCTGTTACACTCAAAAGAATCTATCTAGAAAGCTAGAATTCTCTGAGGTCAAACCAAGGACAACATGAATCAAAACCATACAGTCAAATTCCTGATAACTAACCCTAAGGAAATGCCAGCTCACCAAATTTAACAGCATAGTGGAAGGATTATACTGCATGATTAAGTGGGATTTATACTCAGAATGTAATGATGTGTTAACTTAGAATATTCAATCAGCATAATAAAACACACTAATAGGACAAAGGGGAAGAAAAAAACATAAGATCATTTCCATTTATAGAGAAAGAACATTTGACAATAGTATTTTCTCTTGACAAAAGCCCTTAATCAGCTAGAAAAAAAAAGGCAGGAAAGAAGGGTGAAAATCCTTGAAGTACTCTAGGAATCTCATGATTCCTCTCCCAAGAGAAGGAATATAAACTAACTCTGTGTAACCAAGTGGATTTTGGCTTTACTTGATCCAAACGTCATCCTGGTGGAGGCATCTTATTTATATTCTTGTATATTAAAAGAGAAAATGAAACACTTTCTTAAAAACCTTTTAACAGGTAAATGGAGTGCTACCAAGAGGAATATCGGTAATGCTAAGACAATTGTTACTTTCTCTTGTTAGGCCCAGAGCCATAATAGGATAAGCTGTTCTGTCTGAGATTCTTCTTGGAGAAGTCACACTTGGACTTCCTACTGTGTTACTGTTTTCTGGGTGCCTGTCTTTCTCTAAGCCCTAATTCATAAACTATATAGTCCTAAAATTGTTTTCTTCCTGGAAGATATGAATACCTATGGCTGTTAAGGTGAATGGGATCGGGATGTTAATAAGCCGCTCCCACATTAAGCCTGTCAGGAGAGAGACAATCCAGCACTTAAGGTTCCAGTGGAAGAGACTTCCAGGGGAACCACCACAGGATGGAAGGCCACCCTACATCCTGTCGATCCTCTGAAAATGATACTCCAGCGCTCCTGATCTTGCTGCAACAACCTTGTCATCATGTTCACAGTGGCTGGCATTGGACTGCTGTTTCTTAACTTCCTCTCTCCCTGGACTTAACACAGACGTATTGGAAATAGGACAAGGACTCTGCATTGGAAATAAGCTTATTCCCACCTGTACAACCACACAGTAACCCCTATTGTTGCATGATACATACTGCCCGCCAGAGAATGCTTGCTGGATTTAATTTATGCATTCATGCCCTGGTTGTAAATATGACTGAGGATTTTTATGTTCTCTACTGTGTGTACCCAGAGTGACTTATTACTCTGAAGAGGCTATCTTCAACCAGATGCACCTCCAAACAATCAAGTTAAAAGGGGTGGTCATTTCTACTCTGTTATTAGGTTCTCTCCTTGACATAAGGCTAGCTGGAGTTGCTAGTGTAGGGACCTCAGAAACATCTCCAGGATTCGAGATGACCCATTACTGAAAGGGGAGAATGATAAGGCTACACTGATCCCATGACAGACTTCAAATTGGCAGTTAAGGAGACGAGGCCAAATCTCTGTTTCCAAGAACTGGGCAATTCCAGGCAAGTCCAGGCCTCAGAAGCTGCCCTTACCACTCAGCCTGAGGCAAACACAATGGGTCAGCAGCAGTTTCCAGACTTCCTCTGTAACAGTTTCCAGACCTCCCCAGCAAGATTCGAGCCCCCACATCCTAGTAGTGGAATGCCCCTAGAGATGGACATAATAGATTAACAAAGAAGTCACCTCTCCTAGAATTCCCTAATGTGCTTTAAATCAAGTCTGCAAGCTCACTTGGTTAGCTGTCTATTCTGGTAATGGGAGACCCCAGCATGCTGGACTTCTGCAGAGTAAAACACTCTTTGCATTTACATACTATTTGAATCTGGGGTATCATTTTTCAGCAAATCATGGACCCTTACAATATCAAACATTGACAGAAGAAATAAAAAGAAACAAAAGAACATTTTTGAAGTTAATGTGGAAATATTTCTGTTAACTGATTTACAGAATCAACTTACTTTCTATTACAATTATAAAGGAATGTTTTCAGACACAGAAAGAAAGAAAGAGAGGAAGAAAGAAAGAAAGAAACAAAGAAAGAAAGAAAGAAAGGAAGGAAGGAAGGAAGGAAGAAAGAAAGAAAGAAAGAAAGAAAGAAAGGAGAGAGAAATCCTAAAATCCTCATTGGATCTCAAGGGATTCAAAGATCAAAAGCAATCTTGAGCAAAGAGAGTGAAGTTGGATTCCTCACGTCTTGACTTCAAATCTGTTTATCAAATAATTATTAACGCCAGTAATTAAGACCTCTTAATGTTAGCAAAAAGTTAGATAACACAGATAAATAAATGCCACAGTATAGACAGCTCAAAAATAAGCCCTGTTTACATGGCCACATGATTCTCAAGAATGCTAGCTATATACATCTATATATAGACAAGTGGATGATCTTCTACAAAGAGTAATGGGAGAGTGTCCATTATCTGAATGAGCTGGATCCTGACTGTTCTCCATATACACAAATTACATTAAAACATATTAAGGACATAAATGTAAACTATTAAATGACTAGGGATATAAATTAGATGAAAATTTCAGGACATTGATATTGGATACACTATCCCAGGAAATGAAAAGAGCAAGCAAAAAATAAAACAAAAAGAACAAAGTCAGGGACTGGAGAGATGGCTCGGTGGTTAAGAGCAGTGGCTGCTTTTCCAGAGGATCTGGGTTCAATTACTAGCACCTACAAGTTGGCTCACATCTGTCTGTAACTCAAGTTCCAGGTTATCTGATATACTAGCACAGATATACACGCAGAAAAAAAAAATACCAACACACATAAAATAAAAATAAATGAATTATGGAATAAAAGAGCAAAGTAGGTTACACCAAACGAAAACATCTGTATGTTAATGAAAACAGACATCAAAATGAAAACCAGGTAGCAGAATGAGGAGAAGAGTTGTAAATGACCCAAAGACACAAAGTGTGAAGGACGTCTACAACTCTCCAATAACAACATAAATCTTGTTTTCAATTGTGCAGAATACTTGTTTTAATACATTCACTCCGTTGTAACTGTTGTGAGAACTAGTGTGATATAATGCTGTGACCGCAGGAGTAAGGGGCATGTGGCAGGCACATACTACGGTATCCTCCTGAGAAGCCATGGCATGTGACAGACCTGATATAAAGAAGGTTTACTGGAGAAAGAAAGGGGAGTAAGGACCTGGAAAATGGGTACAGCCAGAGAATGGTGGGAACAGAGGAATACTGAAAGAGAGGAAGAGAGGAAGAGAGGAAGAGAGGCGAGGCACACGTGGGAACAGAGGAGGTGGCGGGGAGAAAGAGAGAGGACGAAGAGTAGGGTGCGGCATGCTGTTGTACCTGGCTGGTACAGTGGCCCAGGTAGTAATTGTGGTAGGTGACATGAGCTCTGTAGGTAGCTGTTGGGCAAAGCCTAAAATAATTAATTCTCTAAGCCAGTTGTAACAGAACAGCATGAACTGAACCACCTATAAGAAAACGAATATCAATTTCTCATATTCCAGGAACTGTGAAGTTTAAGAGGAAGGCACCAGGAGGTGTTTCAGGAATAGAACAACCTTCTTAGATTATGGGTGGGGCTAAGCCTGTTCCCTCAGGCAGCAGAAACAGTTAATAGCTCACTCGTGTCTCTTTTATGAGGACTCCAATCTCATCACGAATGCTTTTGGTTCATGAACTAATTATCTTTTCTTAAAAGTACCATCACAGGGGCTGGGGATTTAGCTCAGTGGTAGAGCGCTTGCCTAGGAAGCACAAGGCCCTGGGTTCGGTCCCCAGCTACGAAAAAAAAAAAGAAGACCCCCCCCCAAAATAAGTACCATCACTTTCAATGACCAATTTCAACATTGATTACCAAGGCATGTAGACCTTATATAAGCATTTCTCCAAAGAACACATGAGAATGGCCAATAAGCACCTAAAAAATTGCTCACTGTCCCTAAACATTAGAGAAATGAATAGAAAGAACCACAATGAGATATCATTTCACTTCCTCAGAATGGCCAATATTAAAAAAAAAGCAGAAAATGGCAACTGTTGACAAGTTTAGGAAGATTATAAAAAACTGTTAAATGGTACTGGATCCTCAGAAATCAATGGTCTAAGATAGCAACAGTAGCCAACTTAAAGTAGTCAGTGGAAGAACATGAACAATAATACAGGAAGAATGTAGGGTGACGTGCAAAACTTTGATTATTACAAAGAATAACATAATTGAGTCTGAGAAAAAAATAAATAATTAAAATTCAGTAATGCATAACTAACGATATAAACGCAAAAGGTAAGGCAACAAATGTATAACTTCATGCTAATATTTAGCAACATTTAAGTGATTTTTAAAAATATAACTCATGAAATGAAACAGAAATCTCATGAAGCATTAAAATGTTGAGCATACAGAACAAAAGTTCTCAACTTGTGGGTTACGACCCCTCTGGGGATTGTATATCAGTCATCTTGTATATCAGATCATTACATTAAGATTCTTAACAGTAGCAAAGTTATAGTTACAAAGTACCAACAGACAATTTATGCTTGGGATTTACTACAACATAAGGAACTACAGGCTTAGATTTTTCAAAACTTACTTTGATAAGGAATCACAGAAGCTTCGACCCCCTTCTCTGCCATCTTCTAAATCTAGAGATAAAAGATGGTGAATAGAGCAACAGGATGTAGACCTGTTGAGTAGGTTTTTAGGGTAATTTCAATCTCTGATGTCAGGATACCTTCAATCTAGCTCAGTGGTGTCAGGATACCAATAGTCTTCTTCAAAAAGATGTTATCAAACATAAATCAGCACTGGCAGTATTATCCAGCAGAAACCGCCAAGCCTCCAACAAATTGGCACATGTCAGGGGAAATAACCTGAACCAGCAGGATTACCAGGAGACATTTTCTGCCATGCCTCTCTCGATGAAATGAAGATCAGTGAAGAAGTGAGACAAAAGAAGCGTTGCACAGCAAACAATGCAGAAGAGTTGTCAACCACTGATATAGAAATTATTTTAAAAAAACTTTACAGAAAGGAAACCTAGGCCTATGTATTTCTAATTGTTTATTCTAACAAGCACTTATAAAGAAAAATACTACATAAACTTTCTTGGGTAATAAAAAATACAGACTAAAGTATTTTTATGAAACAGACAATATTCTGAAGTAAAAATTGACATATCTATTCTAAGAAGATATATGCTAATATTTTCATTAACACATAAGCAAAAAAAATCTTTGACAAAAATATTAGAAAGTTACACCAAAGCAGACGGCAGAAAATCATGGAGTATTTATCAAGTAGAATTTAACTCATAATAGAAGACTTATTTCTAGTTGAAATTTAACTGACATATTGAACCATATTAACTAATGTAGCATAATTCATAGCACTTTTTCTTAATAAAGAAAGCAAAGCATTAGAGAACAGCTATAACTAAGGCAGACATAATATTTCTATCAGTAAAACCAAAGTTAAATGAACAGATCATGCCTAAAGTAAGCTGCTGATGAGACATATTAAATAATGCATTCGTGCCCTGAGGGTGGAAACATCAATAATACAAGCATTTTGGAAAATTATTTGGCAGTGTGTTTTTTAATAGATAGGCTTTATTTTTAAAATGCTGATAGGTGGTGTGAGAAGTGGGTTGGTGAGTGATATCATGGCCACACAATTATAATATCATGAGGTTGAATTCCCAGAAACCATGTCTAAGTACCTATAACCCCAGAATTCTATAGGAAGATGAAGATTGGTGAAGGTTGTCCGCCAACTGGTCTAGTATACCCAGCAGTGAACAATGAGAGCCTTTGTCTCAAACAAGGAGGTAAGAAGTTATACCTGAGGTTAAACACTATGGTGCATACACACGTACCCTGCTCACACACATGAACACAAACACACACACATACACACACACACACAGATACACAGAGACACACACAAATACTTTTGGAAATTTTTACAAAAAAATAAGTAAATAGCATAATAGCAAAAGAGTGTACCAATTATCCATGTGGCTAATTCATCCGATTATTAGTAATAATAATATAGTGATATATTTTACAACTATTAAGCCATTATTGATCATTTATTTCCAATATAAATCCCCAGCCTTTTTTCAGATTTTCTTATTGTCAGATCACTGTCAAAGGAATGACCCATGGTGAACAGGCCTTAGGGAGCTGTGAAAGAGGCTCCCAGGAAAAAAGACAGAGTCTTTTACCTCAGATGCATTTTGTTCCCCGAGATGACTTTATGCCTCATGTGACAAACTTTTATATTCAAGTCACAAGACATGTTTATTCCTGTTGGATTTCAAAATGTAGTTGTAGAACCCAATATGGTCAATTTATTTTCAATCTGGATATTGCCTCCTCTTGGTTAAGATATAATCTATAGTATGTATCAGGTATTGTGTTTAAATTGGTCTGTCACGAGAAAATTAGGGAAAAGGAATGCTATGTTAATATTTAGCATTTGTTTACTAACATTTACATGTCTTTCTGGTCATATTTTCTGAACTGAAACAGTCTTCCTTGGATCACTGATTTCTTTGCTATGTCCCTGCATAAAAGTACACTGAAACTGAAGTCAGATTGTCTACAACTCTATTCTTTCTGTCCTCAGATCCCAGTTCTTACAGACATGGGTCTGCATAGGTTTTTGAAGGTCAACACTTATCTTTCATCAAATTTTTGGTCTAAGATACCATGCAAATTAAGTCACATCTCCTTCAGTCCCTCTTGACCATGTCTTTCTCTTAGATTCCCTTGGTTTTTAAGACCTTGATAATTCCAGTGACCACATTATAGGTTCATTTTTGTTTGTTTCTTGTTTGTTTTGTTCCACCTCTTTGAGTTTACTTCTCTGCTGGAAATATTGAGATACTGAAGAGAGTTATTAGAGATATAAATTGTTAGTTTTTTAAATAATCTCTTCCCAAGAGTACCTGGGTGTGAAAGCATTTGCCTGGCTGTTCAGTTTTAATTTTATTTCAATTTTTCTTTTGACTCTTCCCATGTCTTTCTTCACCACACACTTTGGAAAGAAATCCAGATGACCGTACATGCTGAAGGAGTGAGGAATAATGTGACCCCTGCTGCAGAAGCCTTCTCCTACTCCCATCATTTGTTTGAAAACCACGTCTTCTTGCTTGTTCATGGAGATGTTTGATTACTTATTTATGTCAGTAGACTTATATGGATATCTGTCTTAGAGATTGGGTAATAACCTAAAGGTTCTTTATTTTGTTGTTCAAATTAAGCCAACTTCGACTATTGAGAGGTCTTCTCATTCATATCCCATGCTTTTGTGCGTATGCATGCATATCTATGTTTATGTATGTGTGTACACTTTTGTCTACATACAATTGTATGTTTAAGTGTACACATGTCCACACATATGAAAACTACATGTCAATATCAGTTGTCTCCCTTATTTACTCTCACATTGCACTTTGAGACAAGATCTCTCACTGAAAATGGTGCTCACTGATTGACCTAGATTGACTGGGCAGCAAGCCCCAGGGACTCATTAGTATTTGCTTCTCCAGTAATGGACTTACAAGTACAAAGCATCAAAGCTCAGCTTTTTGTGTGTACTCAAGATTGAACTCTGGCTTTCATGCTTGCACAGAAAGAAAACTACCAACTAAGCTGTCTCTCCTGGACCCTCCTGGACATTAAAGCATGATGATTAATATGATTGTTTGGGGTTTTTTGTTCTGTTTTGATTGTAATTGTGACAAAATGGCTGTTCAAATCTCTCATACCCATAGACTATACACTACTAAGGAATAGGTTTTAATGTGTATTAATTATACCTTAATGTAAAACTACAATAAAAATTGCAGAATGCCTGTGTATTATCAGCAATAAGTGTTCTGATGCACAGATAAGTAGAAAAAGAAGTGTTATGCTATGTTCTCCACTACTCAAAATATTTTTGGCACAGATAAAGAAATAATTGAAAAATTAATTTAAGAATTCTATTTTAATATTACCAAATCCCAAATGTATTTACAGAAAACTGAACACAAGACAGGAAAAAGTAGAAAACATTTTAAATAACTTCAATAACAGAAAGGATGTACTACAGTCACAGATGAAAAGACTCACACATTCAAAATAATGTTTGTTTCCAAATTGATTTACAATCAAACTTTCAGTCATCACTGAAGGATTGATGACCTATGGAAATGAAGCTCTTCAGTAGAATTGAGAAAATCCTACAAGAAAGTAAACACATTGATAAAAACATCTGCAGACATTTCTAGCTAGGAAACTCCTGACAATGAGGTCATCATAATGACATGAACTGGCACTTACAACCCTGAAACTGCAAGAAACAGATTCACAAATGAAACTTTCCGCCCCAAAATGAAGTTTCCGTTTTCTGCCCTGTAAGACACTCACTCCCACTGTGCCTGGGTGCAGATTCCACTCACATAGAGGGACCGCTGCTCACCACTGTTCTAATAGAGGACAATGTGCTTCTGTGCTTCAATGTGCTTTCTTTCATTTTCAGATTGACTATATCAATCGTGATTTAACTATTTAATAACAGGCTTTAAAATTAATACTATTAAGGCAAATTTAATATATATATATTTAACATATATGTTGGATATGGTGCCATATACCATTAATTTCAGCACTGGGGAGACAGAGGCAAGCAGATCTCTATGATTTCAAAGCCAAATTAGTTTGCATAAGAAACTGTTTCAAAAAAATCTGTAAAATCAATAAATATAATGTATGGTAGTATACATATATGGAATCATAAAATACTTATAATAACAAAAGAAACTGGAAAAGGTGACCAAAAAGAAATTGCACCGGCAGCAGCTCTCTGCTCCCAGACCCGGTGAGAGAGAGACCCAACCAACTGGTCAGGAGGGCACTCCTGAGGCTGCAGAGCGGAAGAGACCACCAACTCTGCTCACCCCTGCCCACATCCCTGGCCCAAGAGGAAACTGTATAGGGCCTCAGGGCTCCCATGGGGGAGGGCCCAGGAGCGGCAGGACCCCTGCCTGAGACACCGCCCGAACCTGAAAGAAACAGACCGGATAAACAGTTCTCTGCACCCAAATACCGTGGGAGGGAGAGCTAAACCTTCAGAGAGGCAGACAAGCCTGGGAAACCAGAAGAGACTGCTCCCTGCACACACATCTCGGACGCCAGAGGAAAAAGCCAAAGACCATCTGGAACCCTGGTGCACTGAAGCTCCCGGAAGGGGCGGCACAGGTCTTCCTGGTTGCTGCCGCTGCAGAGAGCCCGTGGGCAGCACCCCACGAGCGAACTTGAGCCTCAGGACCACAGGTAAGACCAAATTTTCTGCTGCAAGAAAGCTGCCTGGTGAACTCAAGACACAGGCCCACAGGAACAGCTGAAGACCTGTAGAGAGGAAAAACTACACGCCCGAAAGCAGAACACTCTGTCCCCATAACTGACTGAAAGAGAGGAAAACAGGTCTACAGCACTCCTGACACACAGGCTTATAGGACAGTCTAGCCACTGTCAGAAATAGCAGAACAAAGTAACACTAGAGATAATCTGATGGCGAGAGGCAAGCACAGGAACCCAAGCAACAGAAACCAAGACTGCATGCCATCATCGGAGCCCAATTCTCCCACCAAAACAAACATGGAATATCCAAACACACCAGAAAAGCAAGATCTAGTTTCAAAATCATATTTGATCATGATGCTGGAGTACTTCAAGAAAGACATGAAGAACTCCCTTAGAGAACAAGTAGAAGCCTACAGAGAGGAATCGCAAAAATGCCTGAAAGAATCGCAAAAATCCCTGAAAGAATTCCAGGAAAACATAAATAAACAAGTAGAAGCCCATAGAGAGGAGACACAAAAATCCCTGAAAGAATTCCAGGAAAACATAAATAAACAAGTAGAAGCCCATGGAGAGGAGACACAAAAATCCCTGAAAGAATTCCAGGAAAACACAATCAAACAGTTGAAGGAATTAAAAATGGAAATAGAAGCAATCAAGAAAGAACACATGGAAACAACCCTGGATATAGAAAACCAAAAGAAGAGACAAGGAGCTGTAGATACAAGCTTCACCAACAGAATACAAGAGATGGAAGAGAGAATCTCAGGAGCAGAAGATTCCATAGAAATCATTGACTCAACTGTCAAAGATAATGTAAAGCGGAAAAAGCTACTGGTCCAAAACATACAGGAAATCCAGGACTCAATGAGAAGATCAAACCTAAGGATAATAGGTATAGAAGAGAGTGAAGACTCCCAGCTCAAAGGACCAGTAAATATCTTCAACAAAATCATAGAAGAAAACTTCCCTAACCTAAAAAAAGAGATACCCATAGACATACAAGAAGCCTACAGAACTCCAAATAGATTGGACCAGAAAAGAAACACCTCCCGTCACATAATTGTCAAAACACCAAACGCACAAAATAAAGAAAGAATATTAAAAGCAGTAAGGGAAAAAGGTCAAGTAACATATAAAGGGAGACCTATCAGAATCACTCCAGACTTCTCGCCAGAAACTATGAAGGCCAGAAGATCCTGGACTGATGTCATACAGACCCTAAGAGAACACAAATGCCAGCCCAGGTTACTGTATCCAGCAAAACTCTCAATTAACATTGATGGAGAAACCAAGATATTCCATGACAAAACCAAATGTACACAATATCTTTCTACAAATCCAGCACTACAAAGGATAATAAATGGTAAAGCCCAACATAAGGAGGCAAGCTATACCCTAGAAGAAGCAAGAAACTAATCGTCTTGGCAACAAAACAAAGAGAATGAAAGCACACAAACATAACCTCAATCCACATATGAATATAAAGGGAAGCAATAATCACTATTCCTTAATATCTCTCAATATCAATGGCCTCAACTCCCCAATAAAAAGACATAGATTAACAAACTGGATACGCAACGAGGACCCTGCATTCTGCTGCCTACAGGAAACACACCTCAGAGACAAAGACAGACACTACCTCAGAGTGAAAGGCTGGAAAACAGCTTTCCAAGCAAATGGTCAGAAGAAGCAAGCTGGAGTAGCCATTCTAATATCAAATAAAATCAATTTCCAACTAAAAGTCATCAAAAAAGATAAGGAAGGACACTTCATATTCATCAAAGGAAAAATCCACCAAGATGAACTCTCAATCCTAAATATCTATGCCCCAAATACAAGGGCACCTACATACGTAAAAGAAACCTTACTAAAGCTCAAAAAACACATTGCACCTCACACAATAATAGGGAGATTTCAACACCCCACTCTCATCAATGGACAGATCATGGAAACAGAAATTAAACAGTGATGTCGACAGACTAAGAGAAGTCATGAGCCAAATGGACTTAACGGATATTTATAGAACATTCTATCCTAAAGCAAAAGGATATACCTTCTTCTCAGCTCCTCATGGTACTTTCTCCAAAATTGACCATATAATTGGTCAAAAAACGGGCCTCAACAGGTACAGAAAGATAGAAATAATCCCATGCGTGCTAACGGACCAACCACGGCCTAAAACTGGTCTTCAATAACAATAAGGGAAGAATGCCCACATATACTTGGAAATTGAACAATGCTCTACTCAATGATAACCTGGTCAAGGAAGAAATAAAGAAAGAAATTAAAAACTTTTTAGAATTTAATGAAAATGAAGATACAACATACCCAAACTTATGGGACACAATGAAAGCTGTGCTAAGAGGAAAACTCATAGCGCTGAATGCCTGCAGAAAGAAACAGGAAAGAGCACATGTCAGCAGCTTGACAGCACACCTAAAAGCTCTAGAACAAAAAGAAGCAAATACACCCAGGAGGAGTAGAAGGCAGGAAATAATCAAACTCAGAGCTGAAATCAACCAAGTAGAAACAAAAAGGATCATAGAAAGAATCAACAGAACCAAAAGTTGGTTCTTTGAGAAAATCAACAAGATAGATAAACCCTCAGCCAGACTAACGAGAGGACACAGAGAGTGCATCCAAATTAACAAAATCAGAAATGAAAAGGGAGACATAACTACAGATTCAGAGGAAATCCAAAAAATCATCAGATCTTACTATAAAAACCTATATTCAACAAAATTTGAAAATCTTCAGGAAATGGACAATTTCCTAGACAGATACCAGGTATCGAAGTTAAATCAGGAACAGATAAACCAGTTAAACAACCCCATAACTCCTAAGGAAATAGAAGCAGTCATTAAAGGTCTCCCAACCAAAAAGAGCCCAGGTCCAGACGGGTTTAGTGCAGAATTCTATGAAACCTTCATAGAAGACCTCATACCAATATTATCCAAACTATTCCACAAAATTGAAACAGATGGAGCACTACCGAATTCCTTCTACGAAGCCACAATTACTCTTATACCTAAACCACACAAAGACACAACAAAGAAAGATTTGTTTCCCTTATGAATATCGACGCAAAAATACTCAATAAAATTCTGGCAAACCGAATTCAAGAGCACATCAAAACAATCATCCACCATGATCAAGTAGGCTTCATCCCAGGCATGCAGGGATGGTTTAATATACGGAAAACCATCAACGTGATCCATTATATAAACAAACTGAAAGAACAGAACCACATGATCATTTCATTAGATGCTGAGAAAGCATTTGACAAAATTCAACACCCCTTCATGATAAAAGTCCTGGAAAGAATAGGAATTCAAGGCCCATACCTAAACATAGTAAAAGCCATATACAGCAAACCAGTTGCTAACATTAAACTAAATGGAGAGAAACTTGAAGCAATCCCACTAAAATCAGGGACTAGACAAGGCTGCCCACTCTCTCCCTACTTATTCAATATAGTTCTTGAAGTTCTAGCCAGAGCAATCAGACAACAAAAGGAGATCAAGGGGATACAGATCGGAAAAGAAGAGGTCAAAATATCACTATTTGCAGATGACATGATAGTATATTTAAGTGATCCCAAAAGTTCCACCAGAGAACTACTAAAGCTGATAAACAACTTCAACAAAGTGGCTGGGTATAAAATTAACTCAAATAAATCAGTTGCCTTCCTCTATACAAAAGAGAAACAAGCCGAGAAAGAAATTAGGGAAACAACACCCTTCATAATAGACCCAAATAATATAAAGTACCTCGGTGTGACTTTAACCAAGCAAGTAAAAGATCTGTACAATAAGAACTTCAAGACACTGAGGAAAGAAATTGAAGAAGACCTCAGATGATGGAAAGATCTCCCATGCTCATGGATTGGCAGGATTAATATAGTAAAAATGGCCATTTTACCAAAAGCAATCTACAGATTCAATGCAATCCCCATCAAAATACCAATCCAGTTCTTCAAAGAGTTAGACAGAACAATTTGCAAATTCATCTGGAATAACAAAAAACCCAGGATAGCTAAAGCTATCCTCAACAATAAAAGGACTTCAGGGGGAATCACTATCCCTGAACTCAAGCAGTATTACAGAGCCATAGTGATAAAAACTGCATGGTATTGGTACAGAGACAGACAGATAGACCAATGGAATAGAATTGAAGACCCAGAAATGAACCCACACACCTATGGTCACTTGATTTTTGACAAAGGAGCCAAAACCATCCAATGGAAAAAAGATAGCATTTTCAGCAAATGGTGCTGGTTCATCTGGAGGGCAACATGTAGAAGAATGCAGATCGATCCATGCTTATCACCCTGTACAAAGCTTAAGTCCAAGTGGATCAAGGACCTCCACATCAAACCAGACACACTCAAACTAATAGAAGAAAAACTAGGGAAGCATCTGGAACACATGGGCACTGGAAAAAATTTCCTGAACAAAACACCAATGGCTTATGCTCTAAGATCAAGAATCGACAAATGGGATCTCATAAAACTGCAAAGCTTCTGTAAGGCAAAGGACACTGTGGTTAGGACAAAACGGCAACCAACAGATTGGGAAAAGATCTTTACCAATCCTACAACAGATAGAGGCCTTATATCCAAAATATACAAAGAACTCAAGAAGTTAGACCGCAGGGAAACAAATAACCCTATTAAAAAATGGGGTTCAGAGCTAAACAAAGAATTCACAGCTGAGGAATGCCGAATGGCTGAGAAACACCTAAAGAAATGTTCAACATCTTTAGTCATAAGGGAAATGCAAATCAAAACAACCCTGAGATTTCACCTCACACCAGTGAGAATGGCTAAGATCAAAAACTCAGGTGACAGCAGATGCTGGCGAGGATGTGGAGAAAGAGGAACACTCCTCCATTGTCGGTGGGATTGCAGACTGGTAAAACCATTCTGGAAATCAGTCTGGAGGTTCCTCAGAAAATGGACATTGAACTGCCTGAGATCCAGCTATACCTCTCTTGGGCATATACCCAAAAGATGCCTCAACATATAAAAGAGACACGTGCTCCACTATGTTCATCGCAGCCTTATTTATAATAGCCAGAAGCTGGAAAGAACCCAGATGCCCTTCAACAGAGGAATGGATACAGAAAATGTGGTACATCTACACAATGGAATATTACTCAGCTATCAAAAACAACGAGTTTATGAAATTCGTAGGCAAATGGTTGGAACTGGAAAATATCATCCTGAGTGAGCTAACCCAATCACAGAAAGACATACATGGTATGCACTCATTGATAAGTGGCTATTAGCCCAAATGCTTGAATTACCCTAGATCCCTAGAACAAACGAAACTCAAGACGGATGATCAAAATGTGAATGCTTCACTCCTTCTTTAAATGAGGAAAAAGAATACCCTTGGCAGGGAAGGGAGAGGCAAAGATTAAAACAGAGACTGAAGGAACACCCATTCAGAGCCTGCCCCACATGTGGCCCATACATATACAGCCACCCAATTAGACAAGATGGATGAAACAAAGAAGTGCAGACCGACAGGAGCCGGATGTAGATCGCTCCTGAGAGACACAGCCAGAATACAGCAAATACAGAGGTGAATGCCAGCAGCAAACCACTGAACTGAGAATAGGTCCCCTGTTGAAGGAAACAGAGAAAGAACTGGAAGAGCTTGAAGGGGCTCGAGACCCCAAAAGTACAACAATGCCAAGCAACCAGAGCTTCCAGGGACTAAGCCACTACCTAAAGACTATACATGGACTGACCCTGGACTCTGACCCCATAGGTAGCAATGAATATCCTAGTAAGAGCACCAGTGAAAGGGGAAGCCCTGGATCCTGCTAAGACTGAACCCCCAGTGAACTAGTCTATGGGGGGAGGGTGGCAATGGGGGGAAGGTTGGGAGGGGAACACCCCTAAGGAAGGGGAGGGGGGAGGGGGATGTTTGCCCGGACACCGGGAAAGGGAATAACACTCGAAATGTATATAAGAAATCCTCAAGTTAATAAAAAAAAAAAAAAGAATACAAGAGATGGAGTAGAGAAACTTGGTCACTATAGATACTATGGAAATAATAAATATATCCACCAAAGGAAAAGTTTAGTCTAAAAAAGTCCTGATCCCCTTCAAAAAAAATTTGCACAAAAAAAAAAAAAGAAATTGCACCAAGAAATGATACCAAGATTCACTGTAAAATATTCAATAATCAATACTGTACTAGAATGTACATGGACAGATAGATCAATCAAGCAGAAAAGTGATCACAGAAATTAACTCATAATTAAGACCATAAATTCATCTGCAATCATAGTACAAAATTCAGGAGATAAGCTTGAATAAGGGGCACATTCCTATAATCAAGTATGTGGTTGGCTGTGGCAAGAAAATTGCTTTGAGTTTGAAATAAGTTTATAATACACAATGTTTCCTAGTATAGCCTAGACTAAAGTATACATCAAAAAACATAAAAGTTAAATAAGAGAGTAAATAAGTAAATAAATAAAATTCAAAAGCATAATTTCTATAACTGGCATTAAAATTACTAAATATGTAAAAAAAGACAAAGGAGTCATAACTTTCTTTAGCACCACACTCAATCTTTGCTCAGAAATAATGGATACTGAAGTAAAAATTTTAAAAAATAACTAATAAACAAAAAATAAAAGCTCAAACAAAACAAAAATTCTCTAAGAAAAGACAGTAGATTACTTTCTGAGTTGTAATAGACAATATAACAGACAAAACAGAGAAATTGGTGTGTGTGTGTGTGTGTGTGTGTGTGTGTGTGTGTGTTGCAACATTCTTTCCAAATTGCAAGTTTTCCTCCAGTAGGAAAACAGGAAGCTCACTAGCATAGGATGGTAAACAGGAGGTGAGCAAATGACTGTATGTCCTGGAGAAGGACAACTCAGATTCTTGACGGCCATGACCAACAGTATCTTTCCATACTGTTGGAAGTAAACAGCACATGGGCGTTGGGTCTTGAGCAGCCAAAGGACAGAAAGAAGAAAGCTTAGCCTGTGGTGCTGTCTGCAAACTGTGTAAGAGCTTCAGTGTTTTGGAGTCATCACCCGGGGTTGGGTACAAACAGATGCTGGGTGTGGCCATCTACTTTGATCAGCCAAAGGAGAAAATGAAAGACATTTGAAATCTGCAAGTCTGCCTACAAACTGTGTAGAAAGCTCTGGGAGTTTGGAGAGTCATCACTCATGTTGGGTAGATTTTCTGATTATACAGCAGTTTCTGAGTTATCCCTGCCCCTTTTAAGTAACTCCTCACCCATCCTTCTGTTTGTAACCCCAATTAAAAACAAAAAGCAAATAAACAAAAATCTCATTGCCAACATGAAAGGGAGAAATCCCAGAAGACCCTATCTAAAGACAAAGAGCTACAGATAAATTAGGAATACTGAACACTGGAGGACTAGTCCTCCCTAGGGATGAGCCCCAGTTGGTTACTCAATTCCAAATGTGCAACACCGAAGTCATATATAATCAAGTAACACTAAATACACTGAACAACTTATAGTCTAACAACTGGAAAAAGTAAACGAGGCCACAGTTTTGAACTGGAAAAGGAAGGAGGGCATGTAGAAAGGGTTGAAGACAGGTAGAGGGGAAAACATTAAAATTGCATTTTAAGTTTAAATTTGTTTAAATATAAAAATCTCAATTATTCACCAACTTAGACACTGGTGCAATCATTATCTTGGTGTACTGTGAGCTACCTTCCTGGGGTGAGTTGACATATATGTGTTGTGTTTTCTCACAGCAAAAGTCTGTCACAAATACACACATTTATCTACAAACACAAACACACACACACACACACACACACACACACACACACACACACACACACACACGTATATCGGAAGTCATCTAGGAAAAGCTACAGCAGGCAAGTGAGTCTTCTGAAGATGGCTCACCATTTGATATGGGTATGGTGGGGGAACTCTGAGATGCAAGGGCCTGAGAGACTTTATCCCAGTATTGCATCTTGCTGCTGATATGCCTTTTCCTGTCACTATTACATAGCCAAATGATTCCTGGGCATGATCCCACCCTACGGGGCAGACATAAAAATTGTTGTTTGAAACATATAATGAACTTATAGAACTAATAACACATAATGAATACTTAGGTACTAGTCTTAATGGAAAGACATGTAAACAATGCTGTTGTAACACTTTAAGTCCCATCAAACTATAAAATGAACTATTGCCTTCAACTTACTATGAACTTATAACATGTAAAAAGGCATAGAAAATTATGTGACCAATTTTCCCGAGAAAGTATAAAAACCAAGAACTACAACGAAGCAGTGATGTAGCCTTCTTCAGCTTCATCCGGTATTTGTGTCTCTGTGTGCCTGAATTTTCTCTCTTTTCTATTCTTTTCCTTTCTTTTAATTTCTCTCTGGCTTAAGAAGAGTTAACAACTTTGAACCTGGTCAGCAAGGGACCCTTGAGTCAGAGAGAAAATAATGATAGTAACTAAACCTTTCCCTTAATTCTCTACTGCTATCATCAAAAATTATTCACCAGAAACCAGCAGTTTTTAGCCCCAGAACATTAAACTGTTAAAGAAGATATGAAAATTACCAAAAGTAAAGCTGCTTTGGCCATGATCTCTGCTGACTCCATAACCCTTTTTCTGTTTTCCTCAGTGTACTCTTGTTCTTTCTAAACTTAAGCTGGTTGATTCAACTCAGCTCTTCAGGCTCAAATTCCTCTCCAAGCTCACAGACTGTATTTGTCTTCTCTCCCAACTTCTGACTGAATTGCTCTTCCTGGCCTCATACTAACTTTGGCAATATGTTCTAATCTTCTAGCTCCTTCTCACTCTCTAGCTGGTTCAGTCTTTACCTGTGCCTAGCCTGTTCTTTCTGCAACCTGATTGATACTCTATAAGTGTATTGTTAAAACTACCTCCTCTCTCTCTCTCTCTCTCTCTCTCTCTCTCTCTCTCTCTCTCTCTCTCTCTCCCCCACCCCTCAAGTAGCTTCCCATTTCTCTTATTGTGAGAATTAGACATATCCTATTCTGTCAGATCTTTCTCTAATTCATCATTGGCATACTTAGAGTCTATGGTGGCTTAACAAAGGAATAGAGACAGGAACAGCTAACAATTAACATCTTATTCCACAAGTAATAAGCAGACAGAAAACAATGGAAGCGACATGCTTCTCTTGAAACCACAAATTTCACAAGTGACACATTTCCATTGGCAAGATCACTCCTCATAATCCTTCTCAAATAATTTCCCCAACTAGGGAACCCATATAAGCTTACTGGATCCATTATCATTGAAACCACCATACGGGGTCTCTATTTAAGTTCCTGCCTCTAGGTTCCTGCCAAAAGCTCTTGACCTGGTATCTTTCTATAATGGGATATAGCTTGTAATGAGAAATAAGTCCTTTTTTCATCAAGTTTCTTTGGGACATTGAATCTGTCAAACAACAGAGAAGCAATCTAGGAAAAGAGGCATGTATACTGACAGGGGAAAGGCCATATTTAAGAGTTGATGATGATGGAGATATTCTATACCTTGTTGAGGCTGGTGGTAATATACAGTGGTATATACAGTGGTAAATATATAGATATGCAGATAGATCAATGTAATTAATAAATATGTATGTGTGTGTAAATTCATATAAATCATAAAAATCTGAAGTGATTTTTTTCATCATATCCAATAAAAGAGATAGATTTTTACTGATGACAATAGTGAAACAAATGACTGGCAACTACTTACTGGTTTAGTTCTAGATCGGTAAACATAAACGTTCCTAGAAAAAAGAAAAAAATCTGAAACAATTTGTTTGCAGGAGATTTCAGTATCTAAATACTACTAGCTATTCAAAATAACATAATAACAATGTATTATGGTATATATTTTGAGGATACAGAAGTAAAACATAAGACAATTACATTGGCCCAAATCCCATTGGAGAGAGAGCTGAACACCTAGAAGTGGGGGCAATCCTGAGTCTGCAGGGCAGGACAGACTGTCACTTCTGCCCACTTTTGCCCTCATCCCTGGCCCAAGAGGAAACTGCATAGTGCCTCTGGACACAGGAATATAGGAGAAGTCAGCTGCAGGAGGCCCTCAGTCCAGATCTGTGCCTGGATCTGTACTGAACTGGTCAAACAGCTACCAGCACCCAAATCCCATGGGGAGGATGACTTAGACCCTCAGAAGTGTGTACACTCCTATGAGACTACTCTCTGCCCACATTCCTGACTCAAGAGGAAAACACCTTTTGCCATTTGTGCCCCCCTAGGCACAGGGACCCAGGAGAAGTAGGGGTGGGACCCTTTTGGTTGCTGCCCTCACGGAGAGCTGAAAGCCAGGCACCAGGAGCAACTACATGCCTGAGAGCAGAACACTGTGTTCCCATAACTGGCTGAAAGAAAAAGAGGAAAACATGCCTACAGAAGTGCTGACACATAGGCCCACCCTAAAGGAAATACAGGACAACACAAGTGAACAACTAGAAGTCCTTGAAGAAGAAACACAAAAATCACTTTAAAAACTACTGGAAAAAAAAAAAACCAAACAGGAGAAGAAAATGAACAAAAGCATCCAGGAATTAAAAATGGAAATAGAGACAATAAAGAAAGCACAAAGGGAGACATCCCTGAAGATAGAAAACCTAGGGAAGAGAGCAGGAGTCATAAATGCAGGCATCACCAACAGAATACAAGAGATAGAAGACAGAATCTCAGGAGCAGAAGATACCAGAGAAATTATAGACACAACTGTCAAAGATAATGTAAAACACAAGAAGCTCCTAGCCAAAACATCCAGGAAATCCAGGACACATTGAGAAGATCAAACCTAAGAATAATAGGTATAAAATACAGTGAAGACTACCAACTTAAAGGGCCAGTAAATATCTTAAAAAAAAAAGAAAAACCATAGAAGAAAACTTTCCTAACCTAAATAGAGAGATGCCCATAAACATACAAGAAGCCTACAGAACTCAAAATAGATTAGACTAGAAAAGAAATTCCTCCTGTCACATAATAGTCAAAACACCAAATGCACAAAACTAAGAAAGAATATTAAAAGCAATAAGGGAAAAAGGCCAAGTAACATAGGTAGAACTATCAGAATTACGCCAGATTCTCACCAGAGACTATGAAAGTCAGAAGATCCTGGGCAGATGTCATACAGAACTTAAGAGAACACAAATGCCAGGCAAAGCTACTATATCCAGCAGAACTATCAGTTAACATTGAGGAAGAAACCAAGATATTCCATGACAAAACCAAATTTACACAATATCTTTCTACAAATCCAGCCCTACAAAGGATAATAAATGGGAAAGCCCAACACAAGGAAGTAAACTACACCCTAGAAAAAACAAGAAAGTAATCTCTTTGCAACAAAACCAAAAGAAGAGAACCACATACACATAATCCCACCTATAAATATGAAAATAACAGGAAGCAACAATCACTATTCCTTAATATCTCTCAAAATCAATGGATTCAATAGAAGTAGTCATTAAAAGTCTCCCAAACAAAAAGAACCCAGGACCAGATAGATGGGTTTAGTGCAGAATTCTATTACATCTTCATAGAAGACCTCATACCAATACTGTCCAAACTATTCCACAAAATTGAAACAGATGGGGCACTACCAAATTCCTTCTGTGAAGCCACAATTACTCTTATACCTAAACCACACAAAGCCCCAACCAAGAGAGAACTTCAGATCAATTTCCCTTAATAATACTGATGCAAAAATACTCCAAAAATACTCTTACAAACCAAATCCAAGAACGCGTCAAAACGATCATCCATCATGATCAAGTAGTCTTCGTCCCAGGTATACAGGGATGGTTCAATTTATGGAAAACCATCAACGTAGTCCAATAAATAAACAAACTCAAAGATTAAAAAACACATAATCATTTCATTAGATGCTGAGAAAGCATTTGACAATATTCAACACCCCTTCATGATAAAAGTCCTAGAAAGAATAGGAATTGAAGGCCCATACCTACACATAGTAAAAGCCATATACAGCAAACCAGTAGATAACATTAAACAAAATGAGAAAAACTTGAAGCAATCCCACTAAAATAAGGGACTAGACAAGGCTGCCCATCTCTCCCCACTCATTCAATAAAGTTCTCAATTCCTAGCTAGAGCAATCAGACAACAAAAAGAGGTCAAAGGATACAAATTGGAAAGGCAGAAGTCAAAATATCACTATTTGCACATGATATGATAGTATACTTAAGTGACCCCAAAAGTCCCACCAGAGAATTACTAAACCTGATAAACAACTTCAGCAAATGGCTGTGTATAAAATTAACTCAAACAAGTCAGTAGCCTTCCTCTACATAAAAGATAAACAGGCTGACAAAGAACTTAGAGAATCGACAGTTTTCATAATACTCCCAAATAATATAAAATACCTCAGTGTGACGTTATTTAACCAAGCAAGTGAAAGATATGTGTGATTAGAACTTCAAGTCTCTGAAGAAAAAAATTGAAGAAGATCTCAGAAGATGGAAAGATCTCCCATGCTCATGGATTGGCAAGATTAATAGAGTAAAAATGGCCATTTTGCCAAAAGCAATCTACAGATTCAATGCAATCCCTATCAAAATTCCAATCCAATTCTTCATAGAGTCAGAAAGAACAATTTGCAAATTCATCTGGAATAAGAAAAACCCAGGATAGCTAAAACTATCCTCAACAATAAAAGGACTCCTGGGGGAATCACCATCCCTGACCTCAAGCAGTATTACATAGCAATAGTGATAAAAACGGTATGGTATTGGTACAGAGACAGGCAAATAGATCAGTGGAATAGAATTGAAGACTGAGAAATGAACCCATATACCTATGATCACTTGATTTTTCATAAATAAGCCCAAACCATCCAATTGAAAAAATATAGCATTTTCCACAAATGGTGCTTGTTCAACTGGAAATCAGTATGTAGAAGAATGCAAATTGATCCATTCTTATTGCCCTGTACAAAGCTAAAGTCCAAGTGGATCAAGGACCTCTACATCAAACCAGATACACTCAAAAAGTAATAGAAAAAAAAGTAGGGAAGAGTCTCTAACACATGGGCACTAGGGAAAATTTCCTGAACAGAACACCAATGGCTTATACTCTAAGAGCAAGAATCGACAAATGGGATCTCATAAAGCTGCAAAGCACTGTCAAAGGACACTGTCATTAGGATAAAATGGCAACCAACAAATTGGGAAAAGATCTTTACCAATCCTACATCTGATAGAGGGCTAATATCTAATATTTACGAAGAGCTCACCAAGTTAGACTCCAGAGAACCAAATAACCCTATTAAAATGGGGTAGAGAGCTAAACAAAGAATTCACAGATGAGGAATATCGAATGGCTGAGAAGCAGCTAAAGAAATGTTCAACATCCTTAGTCATCAGGGAAATGCAAATCAAAACAACCCTGAGATTCCACTTCATACCAGTCAGAATGGCTTAGATAAAAAATTCTGGCGACAGCAGATGCTGGCGAGGATGTGGAGAAAGAGGAACACTCATCCATTGTTGGTGGGATTGCAAATTGGTACAACCTCTCTGGATATCAGTCTGCAGGTTCCTCAAAAAATTGGACATTGTACTACCTGAGGACCCAGCTATACCTCTCCTGGGCATTAAAACAAAGACACATGCTCCACTATGTTCATAGCAGCCTTATTTATAATAGCCAGAAACTGGAAAGATCCCAGATGCCCTTCAACAGAGGAATGGATACAGAAAATGTGGTACATCTCTACAATGGAATGCTACTCAGCTATCAAAAACAACGACTTTATGAAATTCATAGGCAAATGGATAGAACTGGAAAATATCATCTTGAGTGAGGTATCCCAAGCACAGAAAAACACACATGGTATTCATTCATTGATAAGTGGATATTGGCCCAAATGCTCAAATTACCCAAGATACACAGACCACATGAAATTCAAGAATGATGACCAAAATGCAGATGCTTCACTCCTTATTTAAAAGGAGAACAAAAATATCCATGAGAGGAGATAGGAAGGCAAAGTTTAGAGAAGAGAATGAAGGGATAGCCATTCAGAGCCTGCCCCACATATATATACAGCCACCAAAACTAGGTAAGATGGATGAAGCTAAGAAGTGCATGCTGACAGGAACCAGATATAGATCTCCCCTGAGAGACACAGCCAGAACACGACAAATAAAGAGGCGAATTCCAGCAGCAAACCACTGAACTGAGAATGGGACCCACATTGGAAGAATTAGAAAAAGGACTGAAAGAGCTGAAGGTGCTGGCGACCCCATAAGAACAACAATGCCAACCAACCAGAGCTTCCAGGAACTAAACCACTACCCAAAGACTATACATGGACTGACCCTGGGCTCCAACTGCCTAGGTAGCAGTGAACAGCCTTGTTGGGGCACCAGTGGAAGGGGAAGTCCTTGGTCCTGCCAAGGATGGACCCCCAGTGTAGGGGATTATTGGGGGGCAGTAATGGGGGTTGGATGGAGAGGGAAACACCCATATAGAAGGGGAGTGGGCAGGGTTAAGGGGCTGATGGACAGGAAACCAGGAGAGGGAATAACATTTGAAATGTAAATAAGAAATACCCAATTTAATAAAAATGGAAGAAAAAAAAAGACAACTACATTGTAGTAGATGGAAGGCACAAAACCAATTATATAGTTTAAGATATTGTCAGGTAATTCAGAATATTCTTTTAATGTACCCTGTCATAGTTTGCAGAATATTTATTTTAATTTCTAGCACAATAATTTAAATATAAATATATAACAACAATTTAGCTGAAAGCCAGTTCAGAGAATGAAAAGGAATGCTAGAAATACTGGTCCAGTATGCCTAAAGATGTTAAGCAACTAAACAAACAAAATAATTGAGAAAGAGAATTCTGTCCACCTAATAATTACATTTCAATTAAACAGCAAAACATTGTGAAAGTGGATTAAGGAAAGATCCAACCATATGCTCTTCACTGAAGGCATACCTTAAACATAGAACACAGATGGTCTTAAATGTTAGAGTAAAATGAAAAGAATACATTAAACAAGAGAAGGCTAATGTGTTTATCCTCAAACACCGAAGCATGACTTAAGATACAAAATATGCTACAGATGAAGGTCACATTGAATGAGAGAAAAACAAAACAAGACAAAACAAAAAATCAGCACCCGGAGAAAACACGAGAAAGACCATCCCTCATACTTTTAGCACTCTTTAGTTGCCCATAGTTCTTTGTCTAGGGTTGAGGTATCTGAGTATTATACATTGATATCAGTATGTCTATTAATGTTTTCCTTGTGAGGGATGGATTTAGGCAGCCATATTGGTGAGAATTCATGAGTGTAGCATCTCTAACATAACCTTCTCAAGGAAGAGCACACCAATTTGTTTGGTCGTTCTTGTCAGGCCCCAATTTCCCTAAAACCACAAATGATAATTTGGACTCATTTTAGGCTAGACACTGACAGGATAAACACTAAATGTCTCAGAGACCATGTAAAGTGGGATTGTGTTTGCCTGGAAAAGATATTAACTTTCTCATATGTTCCTACAGGCCCCCAATATCCAGAGCCAGCATCTAGTTCTCTGTTAACTCAAACATGCCTCCAACATATCATAGCCCCAAGCTAGATTTCAACTGTTCAGCTAACTGCTCTCCTCCCCTGCAGCAAAACCCATGATAGCTGGCAGGACTCTCCCCCTGTCTTCAGGATCTTTCCTGCTCTTGCAGCCCTGGGAACTGTCAGCCTGTTTCTCCCCCAAACTTTTCTCTCTTCTCCCCTGTCTCTGAGGGGTAGCCAAGTTAGATTCCCCCAGATGCCACTGGATATTCCCCCTCCCTTCCTTCTCCTTTCTTCTCTTCTCTTTTCTTCTCTTCTCTTGTCTTCTCTCTTTCATCTATAATATAACTTTTCCACTTATAACAGAATGGTCTTATCCTTGTCTGTAATTTCTTTACTGCAAACCCTGGTGTACAATTCTTAAGACCACAGAAAAGCTGAAGTTGGTGTGACTACATGAGATTCTGTGTAAATGTGCTTTGATCACCTTCACTTCCTATTACCTTTCTTTCCCTTCATCCCTTCTCTTCCGAAGTAATTCCTCTTGCATTTATGTCACAAATATCTGTGTGTGTTCTGGTTTCTGAATATGAGAGAAAACTTATTTATCCTTGGCAGTCTGGCTTATTTCACTTAACTGTTCACTTAACAGTTCTATTCTATTATTCTTGTTTCCTTAAAATGAAACAATTCCATCCTTGTTTGTGACAGGAGACACCTCCACTGTGTATTCATCACTCAGCAGCAATATAAAATATCCCTTATTAGATTTTCTTGGGCTTACATATGTATGAATATTATTACAGTGTTTAAATGAAAAGGGGGCCGTTTTTAATCTGATCTAAATAAGGTAGATTTTAGAGACATTTGTGTTTCTTTCTCAGAAGAATCCAAGAATGCCCACTGCTCTTTTCCCTGAATGCTCTAGGCTGGAGTTACCTACTGACATCAGGTAGAAGCAAGAGTTCCCAATCAAACACAGTGACAGAGTAACATGAAATTACTAATTCCAGTTTTAAATAGACACATTTAAAAAATGAAGCAAGAACATGGGATTTACCCTAACATGATGGCTATTCTTGGTTGTCAACTTGACTACATCTGGAATTAATTAAAACCTAAATGCAGGGTATACCTGTAAGGTATTTCATCCTAATTAAATTATCTGAAGTGAGAAAGACCCACTTTTTTAAAAATTTACTTTATATACCAGTATCTTTCCCCACTCCTTGTTACCCCAATGGAAACACCTCCTGGATATCCCCTGACCCTAGCACATCAAGTTTCTGCACAGCTAGGTGTATCCTCTTCCACTGAGGCCAGACAAGGTAGTCAGCCAGAAGAACTTATCCCACAGACAGGTAACAGCTTTTGGGATTGCCTCTGCTCTAGTTGTTTGGGACACACATGAAGTTGTCAAACCCACATGAAGATTGAGCTTCACATCCACTACATATGTCCAAGGGGCCTAGGTGCAGCCCATGTATGCTCTTCTGTTGGGGGTGCATTTCTGAAATCCCCAAGGGTCCAGGTTAATTGATTCGATTGGTTTTCCTGTGGAATTCTTACCCCTTCTGGGGTGCTCAATCCTTCCCCCAACTCTTCCATAAGAGTCCCAAAGCCCCATCTACTGTATGGTTGTAGTTCTCTACATCCAACTGAGTCAGTTGTTGGGTGGAAACAGCTCAGAAGAAAACCTTGCTAGTCTCCTGTCTGCAAGAATATCAGAGTATCATTCACAGTGTCAGGGATTGGTGCTTGCCCATGAGATGGGTAAAGAGTTGGGAAGGTTATTGCTTGGCCATTCCCTTAGGCTCTGCTCCATCCCCTGTCCCTGCATTTCTTGTAGACAGGATAGATTTGATGTAGAAAGTTTTGTGAATGGGTTGGTGTCCCTATTACTCTACTGGGTTTCCTACCTGGTTACAGGTATGATATCCTCTTCAGGTTTCATATCGTCAATGCTGTGAGTCAAAGGTAAGGTCACCTTCATTGATTCTTGGGTGCCTCCCCTATCCCAGGTTTCTGGCACGTCCCTGAAGTGCCCTTCTTATTCCCACACCCATCAATTGCATATTTCCATTCATTCTCATGGTCATCTGGTCATTTCTCTTGTTCCTCCCCACAACTGCTCTTGTACCATCCCACCCCCACCATTTCCCTCCCTCTCCTCTCTCTCACCCAGTTCTCTTCCTCCATTTGCCTTCTGTGACTATTTTTCTTCCCCCTTCTAAGTGAGATTCAAGCTTCTTCACTTGGGCTTTCCTTGTTTATTTAGTATTTTGGATCTGTGGAGTATAGTGTGAGTATCCTGTGTTTTGTGGCTGATACCCACTTATAAGTGAGTACATAGCATGCATGTCCTTTGGGGGAAAGACATGCTTTGAATTCAGATGTTTTGAGGTGAGAAGAACTACTTTAATCTGAGCCACACCCTCTGCTGGCATCTTCTATAAAGGACATGAAAGAATGTGCTTGCCCTCTTCACCTGCTAGTCCTCACACTGGCTGGCAATTCTATTCCGTAAGTTCAGTTCCTCTAGAACAGTGGTTCTCAACCGCCCTAATGCTGTGACCCTTTAATACAGTTCCATAAAATTATTTTTGTGGCTACATCTTGATTGTAATTTTGTTACTGTTATGAATTGCAATGTAAATATCTGTGTTTTCTGATGGTCTTAGGCAACCACTGTGAAAGGGTTGAGAATCACTGCTCCTGAGAACTCTGACTAATATTCCTCCCTCAGGACTAAGGGAATTCTGCAGAATAGGAGGCAGAAAGATGATAGGAACCAGAGGGCATGGTTGATACCCAAGAAACGTTGTCTTCTAGACACAGCAAGATTGATGAACATAAGAACTGATAGAGACTGTGTCAGCATGCCAAGGGCCTGCACAGATCTAAACCAGTCAGGCTCCTAGGGCTGATATGTGGACCTAAACCCAGGTATCTTTCCCCAACCACAAAGCTCTCTCCAATTCATAACACTCACCCAGGAAAAACTAGTTTCCCCCACAGAGTTTCATTGGGTTTATAAACCACAATTAAGAACAGGCCTCATGCCCAGAAGTAAATGATTCTTACAAAATGAACTCAAAGGTATTTTGGGAGATTTTGTTTTTCTCATGCTGCTTTTTTCTCTTTCACCTTTCTGGTCTTTTGCATGTTAATTACCATTCCTGGTTTGCACTTTTGGAGTTTTATTTGTGTGTCTCCACCTGTGTATGCATATACTATACTCTTTGTGTTGTTGTTTCTTCTTTGTTGTTAGTTTGTGTATTTTGTTTTATTCTTGATTTTTTTGTTTGTTTTCTTGAGAGAGAGAGAGAGAGAGAGAGAGAGAGAGAGAGAGAGAGAGAGAGAGGAGACATGGAGTTGAAAAGCTGGATAAGTAAGAAGGATTGGGAATGAGGTAAGGGAGGGGAAACTGTCATCAAAATACCTTGTATGAAAAAATTATTTTCAATTAAAAAATAGCCTTTATTCCCCACTCTGAAATGAGCATGGATGATGCCACATCTTCTTCAGTGCGCTTTCTAAAAGAAACAGAGAGCTGCAACTGAAGTGCTGCCCCTAGCTTTGTACCCCCAGCCCTAACTCCAGTGGAGCCCCTTCTGGTTGATCCACTGCCGGTCCACGTTGTCTTCCTCCTTCCTCTGCAGAAGTAAGCGATGTTGTGCAGCCAGAATGGGCTGCTTTATATGTTTTCACTTACATCTCTATCCAAAATTCATACTTCATACTCCAAGCACTATAAATGTTTTCAGGGGTTGCTAAATTTTATCAGTTACTAATGTATCTGAGATTACTTTGAACTAGTTCAAATTTCTCTTATAATAATAAAATATCTAAAGTTGGGTAATTTCATTTTGGCTCACTCATCAGCCTGGCCTAGCATTGAGAGAATTGTTTGGTAACTACCTTGTTGCTGGCAAAGTTCCAAGGTGACATAGACCATCATAAGAGACGATAAGAGTGTGCGCATGAATACTTGAGTCAATCTCTTCCAATAAAACCACCAGAATCCAACATGAAGCTCCTTCCTCATGGCCTTATTTAATCTCAGCTACCTCATGAAAGTATCCCATACGCACCCCAAACATCATGGTCAGATTAACTTTCTACTCTCCTAAAACCTCTAAGTGGGCATTATATGTTAAAACATAAATCGTGGAAAGAGATACCAATTCATGTCCAAAGCAAAACTAGGATTTATTTTTAAATGTTTTCTTTCAACTAAAATATAATTACCTTGCTTCTTCCCTTTTCTTTCTTTCCTCCAAACCCTCCCATATTCATCTTCCTACACTCTCATAGATGGCCTCTTTTTCATTAATAATTACATATATATATATATATTGATAGTGTCACTGTTTAGGTCTTGTTAGGCAGTCATTTCTACCAGACACACTCTTACAGCAGATCCTCTTGCCCTTTGGTTCTTACAATCTTTCTGTTTTCTCTTCCACCATGATGCCTGACTCGTTAATACAGGGGTTGTATTGTATCCTTTGATGCTGGACTTCGAAAGGTCAGCTGACCTCTGCATTTTATGTAGGTGTGGTTTACAGTGATGGTCTTCATTTGTTGTAAAGAGAGTCATTTTAGATGATGAGGGAGAACTTCGCTCATCTCTGGGCATAAGATACGTTTTAGAAAGCAGTGAGCAATTGTGCTGGTCTTTTAAGGCAGTGATATTAGATTCTGTCCTAGTGCCCATGGCCTCACTAGCCTCAGGTAGATGGGTAGTTTTCTAGTCCCAGGTATAATTTCTCTATTGTTGGGTATGGATTCCGTCCCATTAGACAGTGGCTGGTTGTGATGATATGAGTGCCACTACTGTACCTTTAGTGATATCTTCTCATGCTGGGTATTGCTGTAATTTCATGCATATTACAGATAGATAGCACTAGCCATTGCTTCCCTCCCTTAACTGCTTGTATACTGCTTTCTGGTGCTGTGTACAACAGACCACATAAAGAAGGTCTTTAGGTTAGATCCAGACTGAATCATTTGAGTCCTTTATGCTAAGTGTGGTGTCCTTAGCAACAGGGACCTACTTCCTCTGAGAGACAACCAAGAACAGTACTGGTAACTTTAGTAATTTCTTGGACTACTCTAACCAACATCTTAAAAGGAGGTTTCTCACACTGGGTATAGGGGTTTATTTCTCATGCTGGGTATTGGATCTTGCTTATTATATGAGTATGCTTATATACGTGCACACATATATATAGTATATATAATTTAGGTAAATAGAAAATAGCATGATTCTCTGAGGCTCTATTGGTATTATTTGTCCCTCTTCCCTTTACTTTTCTGTATTTACCTTTCTCCCAATCTCCAGCTAAAGAACCCCTCTCCATTTTTTCTGTTTCTCCCTATAAACTACTTGTATCATGTGTGTGTGTGTGTGTGTGTGTGTGTGTGTGTGTGTTTGTTTGCATGTATATGTTTGTAGTGTTGTAGACTTATACATACAGCACAAGCACTCCATAGTCGAACTGGACCTTACCTCCTATTCCTCTCGTAGGTGGACAGGTAAAGATGTCCTTCTCTTTGTATTATTTGCATTTTCCTCTTTGTTTACTGTTTTTGAACCTAAATACTTATGTTCTGTTAATAATCTCTATAGTATATGCACTGTTTCTGAAAGCCCAGATACGTCTTTGTCCTGAGCAACAACAAAAAAGGCAAGTATTAATGGCCATCTTAATTATCTCCTAGTCGGATTTTATGTAATTTTATGTTTCAATTACACTTCATTTTTCCATAAAGAAAAAATGATTATTTTATATTTGCCTTCTTTGCTTATGTTTAGATAATTTTTGGCCAGTATCTATTCCTCCCACATTTCTGCTTCCCGCTGACTCTGCCTTTTGCCTTTGATATATTGTCTGTTTATTAATTCCATGGGTAGGACTTTTTTTACTTACAATTTCTTTAAATTTATTATTGTGAACTGTCATTACTTCTCCATGGTTATGAATTATGGCTTAGCTGGATATAAATTTTAGGCTGACAGTCTTACTTATTTTTCCTCAGTATTTTCATAATTTTATTCCAAAAGTTGACTAGCATCAAATTTTCCTGTTACAAAGTTCACTGACAGCCAAATGTATTTATTTTTGTATTATGATCTCTTAGTCTTTCTCTTTTTTATAGATTTCCTCCTTTCATCCCTGTGAGCATTTGAAATGTAGCAGCATACTTATTTTAAATTCTCTTTCTTATCTCTTCCTTTCCTGTAGTCATAATCAAATGAATTTTTCTACTTGATAAGCCTGTTGTCTAGTTACTTGTTACATCTCTAAGCACAAAATCCATAGCCACATTTTAGAAAGTCTTGCAAATTTTAGATAATGGGATTTTATCTCTGAAAGTAATTATGTAGATGCCTTTCTTGGTATATAGGGTGTAGGCCAATCCAATTTTTCATCACAAATTTTCTAATCATTTCTCTGTAAAATATTTATATTAATGCAAATATGGGCTCCATGGATACCGGCATTTTTTTCAGTCAGGTATGGATACCATTTTCTTGTTTGTAACTTTTCATGCCAGTGACCTTGAGTGCCATTGGTCAGTAGACAGAAATGCTAGAAAATTATTACCTATATTATACATATGTAAAGCAACACTAATTTTGGTTTTTGACTTATACTGAACATGGCCACATCACACGTTGAAATGAGCCCCTGTATAATTTCTGCAAATGTCGTATTGTCATATTTTTAAAGCAAACTCTAGTAATGAGAATGCTATATTCTCCCAGAGGTAACATGGCTTCAACTCATTGCCTTGAGACTAATTTTCCTTTCTTCCACTGGAATCTTTCTCTTTCTTGCTTCCTAACTTTGCAGCCTCTCTTCATGCATTTCAAACACATGGTGCAGAAGTGGTTTTGATCATTATAACAGGCAAAGCTTCTTCTTTATTAGCTCTTCCATTTGCCCAAATGTCTATCCCTTGTTTTCTCAGTCCATCCCTCTTCTTTAATGCCTTCTTTTTTGCTTTCATCCTGTAAAGCACTGTGTTTTCTCCAGCATTTCCTTACTTGAATTCCAGAGGAAAAGTATGTAAGTGCCCTATCCAGCACCACTGTCCTGTGAGCAAACGCTTCATGTCAGATCCCATCACATATTAACAGCAGGTTTGTTAATCTGCTCTTCTTGGCAGTGAAAATTAATGGTTATACTCAAAGTGATCTTCCCTTCATCAATTAGGTTGGGATTAGAAGATGTATTATTATTGCAGTTACCACTATTAACATAGTCAATACAATTTCTAATGCAATGTTTGGATTAATGAAGTAAGGATTTGTACTGGGCCATTTTTTTTGTCAGTCACCACAGAAAAGGTTATTTCAACTAAGGAAACCACATCCATATTGGCCTGTAGGCAAGTCCCTAAGGTATTTTGTTGATTAGTGACTAATATCAGAGGACAATACCTAATGTAGGAGATGTCATCTTGGGCATGTGGTCTTAGACGGTATAAGAAAGAAAGCTGAGCAAGTCATGGGAGCACTTCAGTAACCAGCACTCCTCTGTGGTCCCTGCCTCTGCTCATATTTGAGTCCCTGCTCAACTTCTCTCAAGGACTGACTATGATTGGGACCTGTTAGCCAAATAAACCCTTTCTTCCCCAATTTGCTTTTGGTCATGGTATTTATCACAGCAGAAGAAAGCAAACTGGACCAGTATTGGACTGGATGTTGCCTAAAAAAATAAGAGTTTGCTTTAGACAACAGATATGTAAAAATATTTGCTGAAAGACTACCATTTGCGTATATAAATGAAAAAATAACCTGTGTTTTATATAGCCTCTTTACTTTACTGGAACAAACTTGCCATCTATACCTCAGCTTTCTGACTATAAAACAGAGAGAATAACACTGGCTCTGCTTACTTCACAGGCTGTTATAAAAATGGACGCAAAAGGGGACATAATGTGGAAATATTGTGAAGCTGTAAAGTGGCATGTGAATGTGATTTATTGCTACTGCCATAACAGGAGGCAAAAACTATATTTTATCTCACAAGACTATTTAAGCAGTCTTATTATGATAGTCTGTAATGGTAAAATGGTAAGGTTTAGGAATTGTGGAGCCATTCTTGATAACATCACAATATGTCATCATTGCCAAAATGTAGACAACTACATAAGAACCTGTTTGGTTTGCAATGTCATGAGACAGATTGATTTGTGGAGAGGATTTAGATATGGAATGGAGATTTATCTAGCTTCTAATATTATTTTGCTCTTTGAATAAGTTAGTTGTTTTTTTTTCTTTGACTCTACTTTTCCACACCTATGAAGGGAGGATATGTCCCTGGCCTCTAACTTTCATGAGACGACTAATGGCTTATAGTTTACTATACAGGAGTATAGTAGGCCTAGTCACTTTTCGCCTCCCTCTCTTCTGCCAGTTCCTATAGCCACCCAATATATAATTCTTTACAGGAAGTTTCAAGGTCAGAGAGATAGAAAACAACTGTTTAGTAGAAAGAAAACATTCATTTTTAATGGAAGGCTGTCTATAAATGTAACTACCGAACTAGAAAGATGGCTCAGTAGGTAAGAGCACCTGTTACTCTTGTGAAGGACCCAGATTCAGTTGCTTGCACCCACATGGTGACTCACAACTGTCTGTAACACCAGTTCCAGGGAATCTGACACACTCTTCTGACATCTATAGACACCAATTATGCAGAAAATGAACATATCTATATGCATTCAGTGTACTCATATGGGTTTGAGAGTCATGTTTGATGGATGAGTGTAGCTATCACCCCTCACTGAAGAAACTTCCCTTTACAGCAAGTGGAGACCATCACAGAAAACCCTAACAGATACCATGCAGAGATCAAAGGATTGTAGATAGCTCATCCCTAGTGAGTACAATTTACATAAAATCTCTTGCATCTATGAGTCAATGACCATTGCACCAGAAGGGATGGAAAGACAGAAATACCCAGAAAAGCAGGACTTCTACTCTAAAGCAGTCTATCCTAGAGATCGGTGCAGAAGCAAGACTGGAACAATGTCAAAGTCAATAGGTATGGTAATGTGCAAGGGGCAAGTCTCACCCACTCCTAAACAAAGAGCTGCAAGAAACTAATAATTTCCTAGAGAAGGAGGATTAGCTTCTCCAAGGATCATGCCCTTCAATGCTGAAGCCATATACACACAAATAAGCAACAAAAATGGACTCAGCAGATTTTATTTATATTTGTGCATTATTATATATGCACACACACATACAGACATATGTAAAACCAGAAGAAGAAGAAGAAGAAGGAGGAGGAGGAGGAGGAGGAAGAGGAGGAGGAGGAGGAGGAGAAGGAGAAGAAGAAGAAGAAGAAGAAGAAGAAGAAGAAGAAGAAGAAGAAGAAGAAGAAAGAAGAGGAGGAGGAGGAGGAGGAGGAGGAGGAGGAGGAGGAGGAGGAAGGGGAAGGGGAAGGGGAAGGGGAAGGGGAAGGGGAAGAAGAGGAGAAGGAGAAGAAGTTATTTAAAACTTGTAGGTACATGAAAGAAGCTGCTGGAGGGAAAGGATTTTGGAAAGGCTAGAGGGAAGAAAGGGATGGGACAATATTGTAATAATGTTTGAATTTAAAAATTCATACACATATGAAGCAAATTTGAAAAGCATAACTAGTTAATGCAGTGCTGAAACCCTTTTCATGATGTTCTTATTCATGTGATCAATCACACATGCTTTCAGAGGTAGGACACTGACAACCTGGACCTGGACTTGTTACCTATTCACTGTCACCTGCTTCCTACAGTTATGCCATCCTCTGAACAGAATATCTAGCCTAGTTTTGCCATATCAAGGGGTGTGTGACAAAATGTCACCTGTTATGAACATGCTGTAGGTACGACTCTGTCACTCTCCACAGTTGAAGGCTGCCTACATCTCTCTTCTTTCTTCACTGGTAATTCTTCAAAAGATAATATCTCCCCAAATCAGCCAGTAAGATATGTCTTTGATCTATTTTTCAAAGATTCCAAGTATATTCAAACTACACACAGAGAAGTGTTCTCTGTGCCTCTTTGCAACCTTTCATTGATCCAGTCTGGGTTGTTTCTGAATTAATGATTATTAATTAATTAATCAATTCATTTTTTGAATAAAAGCTTGAAATTCCTGAATGAAATATGCTGGAAATTCTTCCTCCAGGCATGTGGCTTGTTGAAATGCAATAGGAAGCAGATGTCCTTTGACATGTTTTGATTTTAAACTTTGTTCTGTGTTTTTCAAGGGCAGGTTTTGTTTTAAGACTGTGTGACTTGTGTTGAATATGGGCCCCGTCATAATTGAATGAATCTTTAATTGTAGACTTTGCATGGCTTTGAAAAGAAAGAATCATTTCCCTTTAATTATCTTTGGTTAATTATCTCTACATTAATGGCCTGACTGCTGTTATCCATCACATAAAGAGAGGGCTAGCGCCGAGAAGCACACCCCTAGACAAGGTCTTTTCTTCCCACTGTCAAAGACATTTAATGTCCCTATAAGTGGGTCCTACAAGGTCAAAAACTCTCCAGATCTGGGGTTTTGATTAATTGCCTCATGACTTCTGATTCATAATAGATCAAAATTATTATGTTAATTATGGCCAACTATTTATGAACACAAAATACCATTCTAATTGCTTTCAGAAAGATGGAAAATTTGCTGATATATATGTTTGACAACTCCAAAGACAGAACTAGCTTTAGATAGTGCGTAACTAAGGGACTCAACGACGTATTTTAGGCCATCCTCTTTGTATTTTGTTTTTTTCCCCTGTGTTGGCTTAATTTAGATGGTACCATGCTACATAGTGAAGAATTATTTAGCTGAGCTTATTCTCCCAGAAACCTCATAAAAATATAATTTTATTTCCATACTTAAAAGTGTAAAGCTAGCAGAATTTCTTTGATATAGGTGGGATGACTTGCCTACTGTGAACTTATTATCCCAATTACAGAATGATCTTAAGCCTGTTGTCTTCTGGGTCTCATCCACCCATTAAAAAAGGATTAAGGAAGACCTGGGATTCCATAAAAATAGACTCTTATTTTTAATCGGAAGAATGGACATGAGTTATAAAATTCTGTTGGCATGTTTTGTCAAGAATGTGATGATTTTTGTTTAGCATCAGTGGCTGAGCAGACGTTTGTATGGTAATCAAGAGCAGCGGCAGCCAAGGGTACCTCAATACTTAGAGATGGCTAGAGCTAGAATTACTTGGAGAAGTAGCAACATCTTTTGTGATTAAGTTTTATGACTAATTATGCAATATTTCTCCTGCATGGGTAGGACAATCATGGATCTAGGAATCCCATGGTAAGCTTTTAAACATATTTAAATACATGCACAAAGTTTGAAAGGCATAGAATTGTTGCTATTCAGTAAGGAGAAAAGCTTGATTTTTATACCAAAATGCTTTTTGAAGTGTTTTCTATGTCTGACATTGGATGGGAGGGAGGCTTTAACAAAGCTGCATCAATTATGATTGAAGGAATATTTATACAAGTATATGAATTAATCACAGAGAAACACACATGGTATGCACTCATTGATAAGTGGCTATTAGCCCAAATGCTTGAATTACCCTAGATGCCTAGAACACATGAAACTCAAGATGGATGATCAAAATGTGAATGCTTCACTCCTTCTTTAAAAGGGGAACAAGAATACCCTTGGCAGGGAATAGGGAGGCAAAGTTTAGAAAAGAGGCAGAAGGAACACCCATTCAGAGCCTGCCCCACATGTGGCCCATACATATACAGCCACCCAATTAGATAAGATGGATGAAGCAAAGAAGTGCAGGCAGACAGGAACCGCATATAGATCTCTCCTGAGAGACACAGCCAGAATACAGCAAATACAGAGGCGAATGCCAGCAGCAAACCACTGAACTGAGAATAGGTCCCCTGTTGAAGGAATCAGAGAAAGAACTGGAAGAGCTTGAAGGGGCTCGAGACCCCAAAAGTACAACAATGTCAAGCAACCAGAGCTTCCAGGGACTAAGCCACTACCTAAAGACTATACATGGACTGACCCTGGACTCTGACCTCATAGGTAGCAATGAACATCCTAGTAAGAGCACCAGTGGAAGGGGAAGCCCTGGGTCCTGCTAAGACTGAACGTGATTGTTGGGGGGAGGGCGGCAATGGGGGGAGGATGGGGAGGGGAACACCCATAAGGGAGGGGAGGGGGAGGGATTAGGGGGATGTTGGCCCGTAAACCGGGAAAGGGAATAACACTCAAAATGTAAATAAGAAATACTCAAATTAAAAAATAAAATTTAAAAAAAAGATGTATTGCAAAGGACAGTAGACCATAAAAATTTATCACCCAATGCAGGTGAGGTAGCAAAGACTCTCATACTAGCATCTCACATATCAGTATCATGTGGACTCATGAGTAGCCCCAGAACTGCACAGCTCTCTCTACTGCAGATGCACAACCTCATTATGCTTTTTTACTTGGAGAATATTGTAACTAATCCCATAATCCCACCATGCTATGTCCTTATTTCATTAGCTATGAAAAAAATTGTGTTCAGCAGTTAGCCCTAAAATATTAAAATCTCTTCCTTGAATGACGCTTTACTTCTCTCAACGTGACCCAGTCTCTAAGCGTATTTCTGCTGGCATCAATTCACACATGTTCTAGGTGTCGTTTTTTCTGATCTTACTCCCAATCTATGCAACTCCAACATTCCTTTCTAACATGATCATTAACTTACTGTTCTCACAACATTTCTCTGTTCCTAATCCCATGCACTAGTTTCAATATTTATGTGGTTTAAATTCTATAGCTAATGAATGCAATCATAATTTAGAACACATTCTCAATCCCCACTTAATAAGACATTCGTCACCCTCTTACCTTCTGTACGTGCACAACCCAGGTGATGAGACAAACTAATAACTATCTTGAGTACTCTTATAAGTTCCATAACCAAAATTCTCATGTACACTGCTACTGCTCTTTGCTATCTTTCTCTTAGTATTGACTCCCTTTTCATTTTAATTAATTTATTTATTTAATTTTACACTCTAGATTTTATTCCCCTCCCGATCCACTCTTCGACTGTTTCACATCCCATACCTTCTCCCTGCCTCCTGTCTCCACGAGGATGTCCGCACCTCATGCACCCCATCAGAACTCTAAACTCCCATAGAACTCCAGTCTTTTGCGGGTTAGGTGCAACTTCTCTGACTGAACCCAGACACTGCAATCCTCTGCTGTACATGTGTTGGAGGCCTCATATCAGCTGGTGTATGCTGCCTGGTTGGTGATCCAGTGTCTGAGCGATCTGAGCGTCTGAGTCTTTTTTTTTTTTTTTTTTTTTTGGTTCTTTTTTTCGGAGCTGGGGACCGAACCCTGGGCCTTGCGCTTCCTAGGTAAGCGCTCTACCACTGAGCTAAATCCCCAGCCCCTGAGCGTCTGAGTCTTAACTAAGACTGCTGGTCCTCTTACAGAATCGCCCTACTCCTCAGCTGCCTCCAGCTTTTCATTAATTCAACCACAGGAGTCAGCAGCTTCTGTCCATTGGTTGGGTGCAAGTATCTGCATCTGACTCTTTCAGCTGCTTGTTGAGTCTTTCGGAGGGCAGTCATGATGGGTCCCTTCTTTGTGAGTGCCCCATAGCCTCAGTAATGGTGTCAGGTCGTGGGGCCTCCCCTTGAGCTGGATCCCACTTTGGGCCTGTCATGTGACCATTTCCATCCCTGCATTTCTTTCAGAGAGGAACAATTATGGGTCAGAGTTTTGACTGTGGGATAACAACCTCATCCCTCCCTTGACTCCCTGTCTTTCTGCCCGAGGTGGGCTCTACAAATTTCCTCTCTTCACTGTAGGGCATTTCATCTATGGTTCCCCCCCCCCGTTTAAGTCCTGAGAGCCTCTCACCTCCCAGATCTTCTGGAGGGTCTGCCCAACCTCCTACCTCCCTAGGTCACTTGTTTCCATTCTTACTGCTGGCCCTTAGAGCTTTGGTCCTTTCTCTTCACCCTATATCAGCTCATGTTCTCCTCTCCTCCCACCATCCCCTTTCTCTCCCAGGTTCCTCCCTCCCTCCCCTCTGGTGGTTGCTTTCTTCTCCCTCTCAAGTAGGACAGAGGAGTCCTCAATTAAGCCCATGAGCTTGCTGACCTTTTTTAATTCTCTGGACTCTATCTTGGGTATTCTGTACTTTCTTTTCTTTTTTTCTTTTTTGGGCTAATATCCATATATTAGTAAGTACATACAGTGTGTGCCCTTTTGGGTCTGAGTTACCTCACTCAAGAGGATATTTTCTAGTTCCATTCATTTCCCTGTAAAAATTCAGGATGTTCTCATTCTTAATAGCTGAGTAGTATTCCACTGTATAAATGAACAACCTTTTCTGTATCCATTTTCTGTTCTGGGACATCTGTGTTGTTTCAAGGTTCTGGGTATCACAATTAAGACCACTATGAACTAGTAGAACACGTGCCCTTGTGGCATGCATGATGGGACATCTTCTATGTATTTACCTATCTTTTGGGTATTTCTCAGCCTTTAAGTAGATCTATTTCCAATTTTCTGAGAATATTTCAAATTTATTTCCACAGTGGTTGTAACAGTTTGCAGCCCCACCATCAATGGAGGAGTGTTTCTCTTTCTCTACATCCTCGTCAACATGTGTTGTCACCTAAGGATTTAATCTTAGCCATTCTGATTGGTGTAGTGTGGAATCTCAGGGTCATTTTGATTTGCATTTTTCTGAACACTAAAGATTTTGAACATTTCTTTAAGTGCTTTGCAACTATTCAAGATTCTTCTGTTGTGAATTCTTGGTTTAGTTCTATACCCCATTTTTTTATTTGATTTTTTTGGTTTTTTGGTGGTTAGCTTCTTGAGTGTTCTATATTTTTTGGATATTAGCCCTCTATTGGATGTGGCATTACTGAAGATCTTTTTCCCAATCTGTAGGTTGCCGATTTTCTTACTATGTCCTTTGCCTTAGAGATGTTTTGCAGTTTCATGAGGACCCATTTATCAATTCTTGATCTTACAGCGTGAGCCACTGAAATTCTGTTTAGGAAATTTCTCCCTGTGCCAATGAGTTCAAAGATCTTTCCCACTTTCTATTCTATTAGACTGAGTGTAACTGGTTTTATGTTCAGGTCCTTGATCCACTTGGACTTGAGCTTTGTGTAAGGTGACAAATACGGTCTATTTTAATTTTTCTACATATAGCCAGTTAAACCAGTACCATTTATTGAAGATGCTTTCTCTTTTCCATTGTGTATTTTTGGCTTCTTTGTCAAAGATCAAGTGTGTATGAGTGTCTGGTTTTATTTCTGGGTCTTCAATTCTACTCCATTGATCAATCTGTCTGTCTTTGTACCAGTACCACGTAGTTTTTATCATTATTGCTCTGTAGTAGAGCTTGGGGTCAGGTATGGTGATTTCCCCAACCATTCTTTTATTGTTAAGAATTGTGTTAATTTTTCTGGGTTTTTTGCCTTTCCAGACGAATTTGAGAATTGCTCTTTCCATGTCTTTGAAGTATTGTGTTGGGATTTTGAAGGGATTGCATTGAATCTGTAGATTGCCTTTAGTAGGATCGTCATTTTTACTACATTAATTCCACCAGTCCATAAGCATGGGAGATCTCTCTATTTTCTGAGATCTTTGATTTCTTTCTTGAGAGACTTGAAATTATAGTCTTACAGATCTTTCACTTCCTTGGTTAGAGTTATCCCAAGATATTTTATATTATTTGTGGCTATTGTGAAGCAAGTTGTTTCACAGCCTGTTTATCATTTGTATAAGGAAGGCTACTGATTTACTTGAGTTAATTTTATATCTGGCCACTTTGCTGAAGTTGTTTATCAGCAAGAGAAGTTCTCTAGTAGAATTTTGTGGTCACTTATATATCCCATCATGTCATCTGCAAGGGCTGGTACCTTTATTTCTTCTTTTCCAGTTTGTATCCCCCTGATTATTTTTTGTTTTCTTATTTTTCTAACTAGCACTTTGAGTACTATATTGAATAGATACAGGGAGAGTGGATAGATTCTCCTACCTTTCAAATGTTTTTCTTCTGTCTAGATTCTCAAAACCATCAAACATCAGTCCCTCTCTGCCTCCCACTCTAGACTGATTCTTCTGTTTTAAAATTTAGAGATCAACAGAAAGCAAAAGCAAAAAACCAAACCAACCAAACAACAGCAGCAGCAGCAGCAACAACAGCAACAATAACAACAACAAAACCCAGAAGATTCCCCCTCAAATTCTTAGCATAATGTCTTCTACCATGACTCCTACTTCTTTCACCTATGTAGTATTTACTGACACTTTCCAAAATTGTACATGGGATTCCACTCACTCTGGATCATTTTCTAATCACTTTTTTCCTCCCTATACTTCAGCTTTAATTTTGCACCTTTCTATCTGCCTTTCTATCTGCATGCAGCTTTAAGGGGAAGCACATAAGTATGGTAAATATTTTTGCACCAAACTCAGATTGTAATTCAGGAGTGGAATTTCCTTGTTCCCAGATGGATGGAAAGCAGTGACAGAATCTTTCTTGATGCCTGTTTGCACCTCTAACTATTTAATATTCTGGTTCCCTTTTTTCCCCAGAGTACTTCAAACTCTTCAAACATCCTTCTCCTTCTCTACTTTCTTGAACTTTGCCCCTTGGAAATTTGCTCCCATCATTCCACAAAACTCTTCCTGTCAATTTTGCCAATAGAGTCCCTAATGATCAAACCAGTAATCAAATCTCAGCAGAAAACTGACCTTGATCTGGACCTTGCACCTTGCATCTGGCATATTGATCACTCCTGTCACTTTGTTTCCAGGCTCTACATTCCCAGGGATCTTCTCCTTCTAGACTCTTGTAGATTCTTCTCATTATCCTTCCCTCACATAACTTTTATGGTTTAGTACTACCTCTTGGGCACTATGATTGATGGTGTTCTGATAATTTCTGTTGAATTATATATGAGTATATCCTTCTCATACCTTTCTATTAAACGGCACGTTTGCATCATTCTGGGCCATCATCATTTTAAGATCCAATGCATCTTAAACTAAAAGCAGACAAAACCAAGAACAGCAACAAAATTCTGAACTCCCAATCTCTCTCTCCATTGAAAGATAGTTCTTTATGCTTGCTCAGACCATAGTATGACATCATTCTGGAGCTTCTTCTGCTTTCCCTTTACTGATTGCATCTGTCAGGAGATCTTGTCAGTTTAACACTCACAACTATAGTCTTCAAGCATATCTCACCACGGGGGCATCTCACTACTCCCCTGGTAGCATGTGATCCAGATCTCCACTATTTCATGCCTTGTCTTGACTCCACTATTTTGTTCTTGACTTTATTATCTAGAAAACAGGCATAGCTATCTTATTAAAATACAAAAAAAAAAACCGTACAGATTCTTTAGCTCCAATTCATCCAAGAGATCTCAAACCTAACATTTCTCCAGATCCTTTCTACTCCTCCGTATTTATTTCCTGGGAGGCTGGACTATTTTGTAGGATTCCTTGGTCTCTAGATTGGTTTGGGCTCATTAAGGAAAGACTTTATTCAGGAATTCATGGTCAGAGGGAGAGTGAGGTCAGATGATCTCCTTGTTTCTACCCTGTCAATGGGTGCTGGCAATGTCACATACTGAAGGCTGCACCTTCTGCCTCACAGCTCTGTCTAGTTTTTGTTCAACTCCTGTAACTATTGATGCCCCTTGACACTCTAAGTCTGTGGCACTCTAAGTTTGTGGCCCTTGTGCAGTTACAAGTACTAGTTGCTACAGTATCATATAAGAGCTTTCCTGTGTTCCCACATATCAGTAAACCAAAATTTTAATAGACTGTCCTTTCCCTCCCTAGTTCTTCTCCCTCTCTTCCATTCTTCCCACAATTTTTCTATTAATTTACTTATTTATTCACTTTACTTCAGAGTCACCTCAGTCCTCCTTCACATAGCTCCTCCATCCTCCTCCTCCTCGCCATTCTCCTCCTTCTCTATAAAAGGGGAGGCCAACCTACCACAATGCATCAAGTCACTGCAGAACTAAACACATCCTCTCCCACTGAGGCTAGACAAGACAACCCAGTGAGGAGTACAGGAACCACAGGCAGGAAACAGAGTCAGGGACAGCCCGTGTTCCAGTTGCCTGAGGACAAAGCTGCACATATGCTACATATGTGTCTGGGGTCTAGGTCCAACCCTTGTATATTCTTTGGTTGGTTCAGTCTCTGGGAGCCTCCAGGGTCCAGGTTAAATGACTCTGTCAGTCCTCTTGTATCTCTTTGTTTCTTTCTTCCTTCCTTTTACTTTTTAAAGACAATATATGATGATTTGAATAAAAATCACTCCCATGGACTTCTTGTGAGTGGTGCTGTTATGAGGTATGGCCTTCTTGGGGGTAGGTGTGGCCTTGTTGGAGTAAGCTTATCACTGGAGGTGGCCTTTAAGATTTGAGAAGCTCAAGCCATGCCCAGTGTAATTCACTCTTCTTGCTGCCTGCCCATCCAATTGAAGAACTCTCAGCTACCTCTCCAATACCATGTCGCCCTGGGTGCTGCCCTGCTTCCCACTATGATTATGATGACTAAACTTCCGAGCTATGAGTCAGACTCAGTTAAATGTTTTCCTTTATAAAGTTGCTGTGGTCATAGTGTGCCTTGCTAGCAGTAGAACTCTAACTAAAACATAAGTTCTCACTATGTACTTCTGAGTGGCCTGGAAATCACTATAGAACAAGCTAAACTCATTTTCACAGAGCCTTTCCCAAGTGCTGTGACTAAAGGTGTACACCACCAAGCCTGCTTTGAACTGGCCTTACATTTCCATTTTCAGTACCTTTTGCATTTCCTTCTCCTGGGATTATTCATGATACCTTTTTAATTTAATGCGGAACAAAGAAGAAGTGTTCCAATGACCTATAATTTATTAGGGTTATCTCTTCCTAGTATCTAAGTTTCCTGTCATAGGTTTTCAGTTGTTTGTTGTATTCCAAACACAGGGACTTTGCTCTGTCTCTTGATGTCTAAGGGGTTTCACACTGTCTATTAAGTCTGCCCCATCTCCCATTTTAACCAAATCTTCATTCAAAACCTGTCGTTTTAGAGCAGTCATCCATGAACATTATTAAAAATTACAAGTTCTATCCTATCACTCCATATACATGGATGATTCATTGATGTGACATGTTCTGTATGATGATAACTTTTACAAAAGTCCTTGTGTGTGCTTGTATGTGGAGGATGTGTGTGTGTGTGTGTGTTTGTGTATTCATGTGTGTGAGTGTGGATGCACATGTAGCTCAGCGTGCATGTGGAAGTCAGAGGGAACTTCAGGTTTCTGTCCCCATTGTTAACTTATTTGAGATAGGCTCATTTGTCCTTGCCTATACTAGCTGTCCCCTGAGCTTCTGAGATTTCCTATCTTTACCTTTCATCTTAATCTAGGAACACCAGAAACAGAGACATCTACTGTTACATCCAGCCTTACATGGCTTCTGCGGGGTTGCCTGTGTAACAAGCAGTTTGCCTACCAAATCACTTTCCCAACCCTCCATACTATGTCTTTCTGTTTTGATTACTTAAGTCTTACCACTAGAATGTAAGTTTAAATAGAAGAAAGAACTTGTCCTGTTTTTTTCTTTCATGATCCTGATTTTTATGAGAGCTGTGAGCACAAAGTAGATGCCCAATTCATGTTGCCGAATGAATGAGGTAGTGTCAATTCAGAAGAATACGATGTGAGAATAAATAGAAGACAAGAGTTTCTTGGTAGTGTCAAAATGCCATTTGAAAGCCACTTTGAAAATGGATGTCTGAGATGAATAGGTTTTCCCAGATCATAATAACACCTTGAATATGTTTGCCCTGATGCAAAACAATTTAATATTGAGTGTTCGGTGTACATATATGAACACAGAAGAAAATGCTTTTCTGACACTGGCTTTAGGCTTGAGAATGCAAAACTCCCAATGCAAAATATAACAAGCCAAAATGGATCATCTATTAGTATGGACATGCCACACTGGGACTCTCAATTCATTTTATAGTGGATTATGGCAGAGTTGGGGAAGAGCTACAAGGTCAGTTGGGAATGAAAAAGTTCCTGCCCTCAGAATTGCTGGGAGTCTGGAGAGCAACTATAAGATGGACTATCTTGAAAGTTTTATGCCTTTAGAGGACAATATAATCCTAGGTGTGTAGAACATATCTATTCATTTTCTCCTGATCTATATCAACACAGTATTCTATTTCACTTTGCCATAGCAATCTAGACTTTGAAGTAACAGACGGTTTTTAACTATTAAGTCTTCAAATCATTAGCCTGAGAAGCTCTATGTGCACTCCAGGTAGAAAAGTACTTATCACAACTCAATGTACTGTCATTCTGAGCTATTTAGTAGCGGGATCACAAGCAGAACATCTGCCGACGAGCCTGATGCTGGGCCCTGTGTCAGTTGTTTCTGTAGATGAAAAGGAGCAGGTTGGCCATCCTAATGTGAGGAGGTACTCAGGTCAGGCAAAGCACAGCTGGCCATCTTTCCACTCTTGCTTGGCCATGGATCATCTGTCCTCAAGTTACACCGAGGACTGAATTTACTGGTGCTGGGGATAGTATAGGAAGCCCCAGACTGCAATATTGGAATTCATTTCACACCATGATGAACAAAAGCCTGAAGCAGTGCCTTTGATAGAACACTGCATCTGTAATGAAAGGGAAGTGGGAGAAAGAAATAGTAAGGCTCTTTAATTTTGCTCTCAATGATAATTGTTACGGTATTTAATTCACAGGAACATTAGTGGAAAATTGTATATGTTAGTCACCATGCTAAGTGCTCAAATTAGAGACCTAATAGAATTTCTTCTCAGCTAAACTAGAGGACAGCAGGCAAGGTAGGCACTGGGAAGTTTATATTTCAGCATCAGGAGAATTATGAATTATACATGTGTAAGGAGTAACATCCTCCTTGCCTGAGGAAAATTCATAGATTTTGTAGCCTTTGAACTGAACCTAGAGCATTCTAAGAGCCCTTGTATGAGGAAGAAATGGAGTAAACGTTCCAAACTTTTTGTTAGAAATGCAGATAGATAGAAACATGAAAGCGCATGGCATGTTACAGAACTATAGTCAATTGTGTTACATACCTTGAATTTTTGACATTTTGAAGAGAATAGAAAAGAATATTTTAAGTGACTTTTGGGGCATGTAATGACTTCGCAGTGATTCCCCTGTATTAGCTCTTATGCAAACTCTTAAGGCTCTCTGGATTATGTTCACCAAGATGAGTCTTGACACCTATGCCAAAGTCCTTTGTGCCACCTTTGCTGCTCTTTATAGAGCATCATGATCAAATCACAATCACACAGTTAGTGCTTCTTCAAATCCTCACAACAAAGTGCTCACAGATAGGATTTGAACCTGGAGTTCCTAACTCTCAGGATGCTATTCCTTATACACTATGTGATTTTAAAATCAGGCTCTGAAAGCTTTGTGCCATGACATACGCAGAGTCTAAAGCCCAGCAGAAAGGTCGCTAGGGATTCATATAAAAGACAGAGTGAAGTGACCCTGTTAAGGAAAGAAAGATATAGCACGTTTAAACAAATTTATAAACAAGAAATCTTAGACCTCGAGAAATAAAATGACAAAAATTACACTTCCAGTGTTGATCTATGAGTAGGCCTCTCATGATGTAGTACTTTTGCTTGGAGATAGTGGTTTCCAGAAATGGCAGACAACAATTAGCTGGTCAGCTTCAATGAGAAACACATGCTTCAGAGAGCAGAAAGGCTGAATGTCACTCCTTTTAGAGAAGAACACTCACTCGTCTTAAATGTTTTCTCATATCACCAAGTGTAAAGTGCTACTGACGGGGTGTATGAAAAAAGGGGTGGGGGTTGGTTTACTATTACTCAATGAGCCAGAAAGACAGTATTAGACTGATTACTGCTCCAACATCCCTTATTTTGAGTACTCAGAAATCTGAGCTACAGAAAGGACAAGTTTCTCAGCTATTGATATATAATCATTCTATTTCAAAGTATGATGAAATCCTGAGTGATGTCAAAGAAAGCAATTGCATTCTCTTTTTTTTCTTAGTGATCAATATTTTTGGAATAAATACTCATTTTTTCAATATCTCTATAAGTGAACCTACAATAAAAGTTATATTTAATTCCTTGGATTCCAGACCAAGAATTTGGCTTAACAGCTCCATTCATATCATTCAGGCATAGTTTCCACAGCTCATGCTTCCTTTCTTAATTAGGAGAAAAGGAACTAGGGTTTGGGACCACACACACACACACACACACACACACACACACACACACACACACGAAGAGAGACAGATAGACAGACAGAGATACATAAAAATGAGACAGAAGACAGAAACACACACAAAGACAGAAGAAAGAGAGGAGAGACAGTCGGACAGAGAGAGAGAGAGAGAGAGAGAGAGAGAGAGAGAGAGAGAGTCAGACACAGAAAGACAGAAAGGAGTAATGTAGGACAAACTCTCCTTTATTCCTGTTCTAAGCTCTCCCACATTTAGGTTCTTTTCTATCATAGAGAATAGTCACCAGCTGAAATATAGTCCCTTAATGGACCAAGTCATGGAAGTAATGCTGGATTGTTCCTTGCTTGCTATTCCAGGCCACATATTCTATGAGAAGCCTGTTGAGGTGTCATAAAGAACATACGTATTCTTATTGTGGAAGTTCCTGTGGGGTCATGCAGATGACATAGGGGATTCCTGACGTTTACATGACCATATTTAAAAGTGGGTCCTTGAGCCCCTCTTGAGCCTTGGATAATCACATTTTTGTAGAGTGATGTTTATTCATCTGTGATATTGAACAAGAATCAGATAGTCAAGTTTCTACCATATTTCTGGCCCACAGAACTGTAATAGAATAAATATTTATAGTTTTAAGTTTTATAGTGTAATTCCTGTTATAAAGAAACACAAAGTACAATTCCTATTCTGCTTCTTACTTTGTAGATAGTACTTCTGTAGTCGTTAGTGCTTATAGTAGTAAGGAACTAGATTTTCTACTGCCCTACTCTGTTATATGAGAAACTAAAATTGGACAATGTGTTCTGCAAAGCACCAATAGTGGTCATCAATTTCTTCAGGTTCCTCTTTAATGAAAGAATGATGATGACAATGACAATGATGATGAGGGTGAGGACGATGACAATGACAGTGATGACGGTGGTGATGAGGATGACGACGACAAAACAATACCACCACTTGTGTAATTACAGATTTTAGAAGTTCACATTTATTGTATAATTATACCCTTACAACAATTCAGTGAGGTAGATATTATTTCCACTTAACATAAAGAAACTATGAGAGCAAACATATGCTATTGAAATGCACATTCTCTATAGTAACTGTTATCCCAAAGCATATGTCCTGACTTGAAAGTAATATTGTATACAATATAAAGCTTACAATAGGAATGACTGTCTACCTTTGTCTCCTAAGCCCTGAAATCCACACAACAGCTTACTAATTGAGTACTGAGGAGATTATAAACATTTTTCCTTTTATCTTGGTGTTTAGTAGGGAAATAGGGCTTGATTGTCCTCAGAATCTTCTTAGACATCATTTACTGCAATTTGCCAATAACCAAGTGACTGCTTCAGGGAGCTGATTATAGGAAAATAATAAACACTAAAACTATTGTCTTCTTTGGGAAGTCAAGTTAGCAACTCTATTTACTTTTGTAATTTTATGTTCTTTATTGTTATTTTCTCACTATCTCATAACCAATATGAAGCAATATGAAAGTGAACTGGAAACGCTGGATTTGTTTTTATCCTTTCCTTTAAACAAATAATTCAGTTTCAACATTTGGCAATGAATTTCAAGCTTTACACTTTAAGGAGGAAGAATAGTATCCATGACATTACTATTTATTTTACCCTTTCATTCCCTATATACAAGATATCATTGCTGAATGTTCATTGATTCTTGTTCAGAAATTATAAAGGTCCTTCAAACAGTCAACTTTAAGAAGATCAAAGATCTAAATCATTTGGGAGAGGTTTAATTGTCTATGGCACACTGAAGATAGGTACAATTGGCCTCAAAGACTAAGTTTACTTATGGCTCAGAACCACTTGTCTCTGGATCTAAAACAGGATAAGCCTGAGACACAGCTATTACAATTTAAAATAAATCAGTGAGTTAAATAAATGAAAATCAGGGGTTGTTTTAATCCTGTTTTGGAGTGGATAATCTCACTATTTATCCCAGGGCGGCCTACAACTTAACTTACTCTGAAACACAGAATGGTCTAGTGTTGGAACTGCAGGAATAGTCCATTACACACAGTTTAAAATTGTTTTTTTTTTTTACCATATATTGATGAAGTATTCAAATAACCATCATCCCTTGCAAGAGAAGTACACCTCATGATCTTCTAGCAGACTTCCACCTTCCTATCATGCAAACTTTTCAGAAAGCCATTCTTTACATTTTCAATTTTGAAATGTTTGGAATATTCAAGGCAAAACTATGTGAACTATTCTTAGGAGGATTTTGGATGGAGAATAATTTCCTCAAGACACCAAGAAACAAAGTCCTTCTTTGTTCAGCACTACAGCCTGTTCTCACGTCTCATGACTCTAAAATATTAATCTTTGCCAAACCAAATTTAATAATTTGTTAAATTATTAACAAATAATGTTGTATGCATTAGAAAAATCTGTATAAAATCTCAAATACTTAATGGCGATAGAACCCAATCAGAAAGAGAGAAAACACAAGAGAGTAGTCACAGACTCCATGACACCCACATGGGTACTGATCTCCTTCTTCGTCTGAGCTATTCACTGTTTAAGTCCTCAGATAAATGGATCAATGGTGCTTCCTAATGACCATGTTACATGCTCTGCTGTGTTCTAAATGCCTTCAATTCTTCCGAGGCTCCCTGAATTTCCAAAAGGAAACGGCTCATTTGCAGACAGTTTAAGCATCACATTCTTAGAGTACTTACCTAAGCCACTAAATAGGAAGTAACCAAAATGGCAACTTTCAACTGTTTTCAACCGAGTTTACAGAAACTAATTATTACAATGCAGTCTGTCAACAACCTTCATTTAGGAAGCACTTATGTGCAAGCTTCATTCATTTCTGTGGGGGGTTTTATCTTGATATCTTGGCACACTAAGGTTTGATGTGAACACCACAGTCTTTTGTTTATTTTATTATATGGAGTAATAGAAGATTGATGGTCCTTCCTAGCTTCATCAGCTTAGAGAGATATCTCATCCTTGTCTCATGTGTAGAAGAAGACTATGTCATGTGTTAATAAAATTCAATGTAATCTTCCCTTCCCAGTGACACTGGAATATACTTTGTAGCTTTCTCTGTGACTGAATCAGAACCCTGAAGATAGTTCTAGTTCATAAACTATAAGAGGAGGAAAATAAAACGTGTCAATTTAAGCTCAAGTATAGGACAACTGCAAGCTACACATTTCACATGGCAAGGACACAAAAATGCAAGCCCCTAAGCTGGACCCTTAGCATCAGCAAAAGTAAGATGTGGAATGGGAACTTATTGGAGTATTAGCCCAGCGGAACTTATCTTACTCTAATACAGACGATGGCTGGAACCCTCCCACCAAGTTCCAAAGAGCAGTGTTAGATAGTTCATAGATTATAAATACATTCTACCGAACACTCTATTGGATTATTTGCTTATGCTGAGACAATTCCAGGGGCCAAACAGGCCCTTCATTTTCAGCTATTGCCTGCAAACACTGTTAAAAGGATGATTTGTAGTCCTCCTTGGCTGGAGAAAATCAGAGCCTACAAGGGTAAAAGAGAGGTAAAAATTAATGGTTCTTAAACAATTTTAGAAATCAGAATCACCTACGAAGTTTACATGGAGCTCTGCCCAGCCTTTGTGAAGCTCAATTAGTTTATAATAGTAGCAGCAAGAAATGTGAATTTCCAGATGAGTACAAATGGCTGCGATATGAATGATTCAAGGAATACAGCTTGTCAAGGTTAGTGCAAGTTTAATCCTTCCCACTTACAATCAGAAAAACACTCTAGGAAATATGTAAAGTGTTAAAGAATATTGTAGGCAATAATCTTCCAAGTATGACTCATGGGATACCTACCTTATTCAAAGTACAAAGGGTATACTCTAATAAGGCAAACTGCTGAACTAACATCAGCAATTGCTCTCCCTAACTTCAGTACCACTGTTGTGAAAGAGCTGCATTCTTGTCTTCAGTGTAGAGGCGCCCTAAAAGGGACTCTCAGATACATGAGTTTGCAACCATTATCACATGGGTTACTTATCCTGCGAATGTTTTAACAATTAATTGAAGTTATTTCTAAATTTGGAATCTGACCAACCACTTTAAACCACCTATCTGGAAGTAAATATATCATTGCTAGAGATCTTAGTAGTTGTAAAAAGAAGTCACTCTGGATTTCATAGTGTATATTGCACCTTCAGAAAAATTAAATTTTGGCTTTAAGGTACACAGTTACTACATTTCTATGTTTATTTACTTTGGAAAAGTTCGAGCACGATATGAGAGTCTAGAGAAACTATTTTAACAATTATAGCTTTTAAAGTTATATGTAATATGTAAAAAATAACATGTATAAATCATAACAGAAGGTTAGATGATCCACTAGACACTTGATATAACATGCCTCTGTGTGTAGAGATTTCTTATGATGGCTAATCTTGGTTGTTAACTGGAATACATGCATCATTAACTAAAACCCAAACAGCTGGGCATGCCAGTAAGGGATTCTCATAATTAGATCATTTGAAGTAGAAATACCTACACTGAGTCTGGCCCACAGCTTCTGTATGCAATCTACAGAAAAGTACATCGAAGAACGAAGCATTTAATTTTTGCCTGCTTGCCCACACTCTCACCAACAAATTCTTCTATATTAAATATTGCCAGGACACTTCCCATTTGTAGTAGAACCATTTATTTAAGATACCAACATAGACTAAAGACCAGCAACTCTTTGAGAATTTTCTAGGATTCCAGGAACTTACTGAGACTGCTGAGACATCCAGTATTGTGGACTGGACAACTTCTACATTTGTAGCCATTCCACTGGGAGACAGTCATTGCTGGACTACCTGGACTACAGCCTATAAGTCACTATCATAGAACCCTCCCACCCCTATACAAACTTCATTCCATTTGTTCTGTTTCCATAGAGATCTATAAGCCACCTGCTTCTTCTATTGTGATAAGATAGTTCCACTTACAACTTGGAATACTATTTCTTTCACATGGATCCACCAGGGTTAGTATCGGAGTTGGTACTGGAAAGTATGTTAAAAGCCTAAATTAGTGGCCCAAGTGTATCAATAACTGACTGAGTACCATTGGGAAAACCACTTACCCTGGATAATACTTCCATGTTCTGGGTTGAAATAGGATATTTTATGAAAATAAAAAAGTGTTTCATATGTATTAGGCTTACAGCAGGTCATTTAATGCTGAAAAAATCCAGTGAGATTAATAATACTAGTTCCATTTTAGGTAGCAGAACATCAAGGCTCAAAAGATCATACTCCAAGGGAAAAAAGCAGAGAAGGAAGGCTGTGTTTGACTTTAAATTCATGCTCCAAAGAAGACAACATTTCTTACATATTGGTAGGTATATTTAACACATAATTAATGCCATTTTAGTGATAAGTAGTCATAGCCCATGAGAAAAATTCTTATTATTTGCATTGTTGAAATATATGACAATGAATATAACTTTATTATGGGATGATGGTTAAGGAATAATCACATTAGTTTCTGAGTCTTTCTTCATATGCTGAACATATAGGTCATTATCTTTCAGATCCTTATATAGCCAGATGCTCCCAAGTATGATGTTATGTTGCTAAGCCTGTACTTAACATCTTCAAAGAAAACCTGTACTTAACATCTTCAAAGAAAATCAATATCAAAATTTAGCTTTGAGAGTACTAAAATTACATAGTTATTTAAAAGAACTTGCATTTCATATCTATACCTTTCGCTTTAGTTCTTTATTTTATTTTTATCTCCTAAGAAGCTAAGTTCAAATACCATGTCTGTAGGACCCAGAGAAATCAATCTCACACCCACCAGGAAACTTTGTCCCTGCTGCCTAGCTTTCATGGGGTCAAGAAGATGCTATTGCAGGCTGCTAGAGAGAAAAAACATCACAAGGGCCTTACTCAGCACTGAACCCTGATGATACAATACCAGCTTCCCAGGCAAGATACACCCACTGTAGAATAGAAGCACGATGCTTATGGAACAACCAACGATTTTCTGATTGGATATGAGGCCTGCTACATGACTGGTGTTTAATACATTTCTAGTACTTAAAATATGGTCAAATCGTATGGCCGGGGAGATGCATTGGTGGACTTTACCATGGTTCTATTGTTAAATGGTTAGGTTTTCAAACAAACTATATATTGAAAATGGTGGACCTGTGAGACTTTCGGCTTTGATCAGAAAAGCTCCTTGTTACAGTGGGATGGAGTTCCTGAAGATAGTCATATATACATATATATATATATATATATATATATATATATATACATACACATACATACACATGCTGGCTAGTGAGAGACATTGGGCTTTGCTTTAGACATGGCATCTATTTACTCTTAAAGCACAGCATGTGTGATTATGAAAACAATCCATCTAAATTCTAGCATGACTGTGGACAAGCTGGTGAGCTCCCAGCATTTAGACAGAATCATCCTTCTTTGGGGTAATGCTACTGGTGGCTTCTGCTCCAGTGGATCACTCTACATCCATACAGGCATTGGTAGCAGTACTTGGTGTGTGTCTTTTTTTTTAAGACTTAAAATTGGGACTGGGATCTCTCAGGATCAAGGGAGAGCTGGTTAAAGAAAATGGCTATTGGTAGATATAATTATCGTTCATTGTATATATACATAAATTTTTCTTTTCTTTATCTACTAATATTTAAATAATTATATATGCATATATATGCAATATGTATGTATGTATGTATGTGTGTATATATGTATGTATGTATGTATACCACTTGTGTTCTGGAGTCCCCAGAAGTAAATAGTAATTAGATTCTCTAGAATGTGAGGTACAGCTAGTTGTAAGCCACAGCCTTCTCTTTCCTCATTGAATTTGAAGCCATGTATATTATTCACTTTCTGAGGGCAACATGAAGCCTTTGAGCATTTCCTCACAAAGTAATGCAATGGGAAATGAGAACTCTGCATTGAGCTGAGTCATTTCTGCGGAGTATCGCAGCTAGGTACAATTCTATGAGAAGGAATGTTTTAGACAGTGGCGTTCTGGTTAAGCGGATAGAACGCAGGATTCTCACAGGCGTTTCATTTCTGTACCACTCCCTTTGTCTTTGCCTGAGAGGCTGGCGCTGGGCCAATCTCACTAGCAGTAGAGGCTGCTGTACTGAAGGTAACACTTTACATCTAATGTGGCCTGCTCCTGCTTTAGATCTGCTTCTGTTCAGAAACATTGGCGTTTGTGCTAGTAACTTTCTTATAGTAAGCAAGTAACATATAGAGATGAAAGATACAGGGTTCTCAGCTGCCTCCTGGGCTGGAGGATCAGACCAACATTATGAAGGCCAGATGTTTTCAGCTTTGAGAAGGAATACGCATTTCCCACATGTTCTCACTTGCATTGCCCCAAGGCCAGAGTTGCCCATAGCACTTGAACCCACATTTCAGCATATATTCTTTGGCTGAGTACTTTGCTCTGAGATTACATACTATTGATCCACAGGGTGAAGAGATCTCACACATGAAGGGGTTTTCTATGTTTGTTTTGATTCTTTGACTTTATTTTACAAATTTAAGCCAGGACATAATTGAAAGCATACATTCAAATATTAATGTTTTGAAACTCATAAAAGAAACTGGGCAATTTGTCATGCATAGGCTAATTCAGTGGCAACAACCACAGGGAGGTGAGGAAACAACCATGTGCTCTTCAGTTACCTGCAAGCTCCAGATTGGTCCCTGACTCCAAGGCAAAGTGCCATATATATTTTATTGCCATGTGATGTCTGCAGAAAGATCCTACTTGTCTGAAGCTGTGCTCTGTCCATTCGTGTTGGTATTAAATGAAGTCCATGGGTGTTAAACTTACATCGGAGCCCCCCCCCCTTTTCTCTTACCTTCTGGTCCTTGGAGGAACTTGAACCCAACATCCACTTTCAGAATTGTGAAGAAAGGCTGTAGGCACCAAACTCTACCTGCAGTTCCTTACCAGGACTGAATTTTTCTGCTACCATTTGAACAAAACAGGATTCTTACTTCAGCTCAACTTCTCACAGAATTCCAACTCACTGGCTTTGGTACCTCCACAGATTTCCAATTCACGTCAGAAAAATAGAAAACAGCAACAACAATAACAACAAGGTTCCCTCACCTTTCCTACCTAAAGCTCAATTTTCTGAACTGTAATTTTCTTTATGTATAAATATAAATGCCGGAAAATGCAATTTGAGGAGAGGACATTAAAAATATGTTAGTACAAAAGACATGGCATAAAAATATACCTTTATTGAGACTGGCAACAAAAAGCATATTATTTACAGGGGGAAATGGGAAGCGGGAGTTCCTGTGGGAAGATTTGGTCCCTGGGGGCAAAATGTGCTGTAGGTTTGCTGCTGAGCTCTGTCCTACAATGTCCACCAGAACCTGCTCCTTCTCAAGTCGCTCCTTGGGGTACACACACCCTGAGAGTGTCACAGCCCTGGTCTTTTGGGTGCATACACTCTGTGAGTGTCAAAGCCCAAGTACACTTCATTGACCTATATCACAAGGAGACAGCAATGCTTAGCTACCTTTGAACCACGGGGCTAGATCAGACTCAAAGCAACTTTTACATACTGACCTTCTAGGGCCCGAGAAGAGTGTGCTCTTCCAAGGCCATTAGAGGCAATAACTGGATACAGGTGCTTCAGGTCTTTTGTCTCCTAGAAATGAATAGTTTTTAAAAAAAATCAATAAAAGGGGACACAAATCTGATAGTCTATTAAATGATTAAAAATGTCTATTATTCCCAAAAGTTTGTGACCCAACGAGAGTTGGTAGAAATAGCAGCCACCACCCTCCACATAAAGTGATTATAGAATATAAAAGTCATTGTTATTGGATAAATCTGTAAAATGGCGGAGTGCAAGAGCTGAGATCTGGGGAGCGGGTTCGGGTCTGGTGCCATTTTGTATCCACTGACTTTCAGACTCTTGGAGATCAGGCTTACAGAGGTGTGTTTCCCATTGGGGATGGGTGTGCATCTCTGCCCGGCTCTTGCTCCTGAGGTGACTTTCTCCTTCACAGTAGGTGACACAGCAGCGACAGGCTGCCGAGGGCTTGCCTCGGTGCTTGGATATGGTGCCCGGGGCTGGCGCTGCTCCAGACACCCTCTCTGAGCTTTGAAGTTCTGGGGGCTCTTTCAAACGACTTCTCCTCTGAACATGATCCAGACTGATGTCAGACTGAGAAGAACAGCTCTCATTCCAACCGGAGCTGGCGCTCAGACTTCTCAGGGGAAGAGCCAAGCGCAAGGCCTTCCAGAACTTGGAGCCAGAATGTTTGGACTTTTCTCCCTTCCAGCTTACGAAAGACACAGACTCTTTCAGCTGCATAATGCCTGGGTGGGGTTGCTCAAGCGGACGGTACTCCACCACAATGAGCTTAGTGGCAATGGAGTTCTGGCACATGACACCCAGCTTAAACTCCAGCATACTGATGCTCTTTTCTGTCACATAGTCTGGGCTCAGGACAACAATCATCCTTCGGCTCCGCTGAATGAAATCAAACACTGCTTCCACCGTATCTACAGGGAAATGGAAAGATAGCATAGCATCTGGTAATGATGTCTCCATACCCAGTTGGTCATTGTCCTATCCACAAAAGACAGGCATAAGCAAATTTGTAAAAGTAGGGTATCATTACTAAAAAACCTATCCAGGTGAGAAACCAAGTAATCTCATCCACGACACCCTTTCTGACAATTGGGAAGACGATATTTCTTGTAAGAAAGAAAGAGAGGTCTCCAAGGGAGGATGCTTGAATCTCACTCGGGAGGGGGAAATAAAACAGTCATCAAAGGTGAACGGAGGGAGAGAACTGGGTGACATGAGGAAGGGCATGATGGGTAAAGGAAGAGGAGATCAGGTATAAGGAGAGCGGGGAAGATAGGGCTGGAATGTAGGGAGTACATGGAAATTGGTATGGAGGGGCCATCTCTAGGATGTGCCAGAGACCTGGGATAGAGGAGGCTCCAGAGAGTCTATGAGGATGGCTCTAGATGAGACTCCTAGCAGTGGGGATATGGAGCCTGAAGTGGAGACCAATGCACCCACAAAACCCTGGACCCAGTAAGTATCCTGCCTACAAGAAGTACAGGGACAAAGACGGAGCAGAGACTCAGGGAATAGCTAACCAATGATGGACCCAACTTGAGACCAATCCCAAGGTCAAGAACCAATCCCTGACACTATTAACGATGCCTTGTTATGCTTGCAGACAGGAGCCTAGCATAACTCTCCTCTGAGAGGATTCACCCAGCAGCTGACTGAAACAGATGCAGAGAACCACAGGTAGACAGAGCTGGGAAGTCTGTGGAAGAGTTGGGAGAGGAACGCAGGAACCCAGAGGAGATAGGGATTCCACAAGAAGACCAACGGAATCTACTAACCTGGGCACTTGAGGGCTCGCAGAGACTGAACCACCAACCAAAGAGCATGCAGGGGCTGGACCTAGGCCCCTGTACATAGGTAGCAGATGTGCGGCTTGGTCTTCAGGCTAGTCCCCCAACAACTGGAGCAGGGGCTGTCCCTGAATCTGTTGCCTGCCTGTGGATGCTGTTCCTCTAACTGGGCTTCCTTGTTTGCCCTCAGTGGGAGAGGATGTGCCTAGACCTGCAGTGAGTTGAGGTTTCAGGGTGGGTTGGAGCCTGTAGGGGGGTCTTCCACCTTCTCAGAGGTGAAGAGGAGGGTATGTTGAGGGAGGGTGTGAATGAGCGGGAACTGGGAGAAGAGGGGACTGCAACTGGGATGTAAAGGGAATAAATAAATACTGGGAAGAAAAAGAAGAGAAAAATATATGGACAATTAGCATATGAAAAGAAAAAAGGAAAGAGGGGCATCTTGAATTTAATGTCTCTCCCTACAGAATACTCCTTTCCATTGCAGATGTGATCTTCATGAAAACACCTTTCCCTATCATAAGTTCGAATTAAATGAACGATTTCAAAGATCTTCTGGCTTTCCATCTCTTTCTCTACTTGTAAGTGACTTTATCTTAAAATTTTTATTTCAGTAAGTTTTATCTGGTGGTCTTAGATCAGATATCTTCAAAAGTCCCCAGGATCTAATAACTATTGTGATGTTACTGAACTTTCTTCTTATCTCTCGGTTAAGTGACTTCAGCTATTTCCTCTTGTCCTATACAAGACTTAATTTCAAGGACACCCATTCCTGATCACATGCCTGTGAAGTATAATTCGATTTGAATATGTCTTCTAGAATAATTTTTGAATAACAAAGAGCATAGTTACTTCTTCAGAACTTTGACTGGCAGAGGCCTAAGGGAATTACCACCCCCCCATATGCAGAGTTATCGACAGCCCTAGGTACTTAACATTTTGTACACAGTACTGGCCTTTTTTTTTTTAACTTGAGTATTTCTTATATACATTTCAAGTGTTATTCCCTTTCCCGGTTTCCGGGCAAACATCCCCCTCCCCCCTCCCCTTCCTTATGGGTGTTCCCCTCCCAACCCTCCCCCCATTGCCACCCTCCCCCCATAGTCTAGTTCACTGGGGGTTCAGTCTTAGCAGGACCCAGGGCATCCCCTTCCACTGGTGCTCTTACTAGGATATTCATTGCTACCTATGAGGTCAGAGTCCAGGGTCAGTCCATGTATAGTCTTTAGGTAGTGGCTTAGTCCCTGGAAGCTCTGGTTGCTTGGCATTGTTAGTACTGGCCTTTTATCAGCCAAAATTTCCTTCTTTCCTTGCACTTTCCTTCACAACCTCACTCTTTGTTGCTTCAGTTTTCTTTTTCTTCTCTCTCTCTCCCCAGTTCCCCTCTCTGTGTGTATGTGTGTGTATGTTTGTGTGTGTGTGTGTGTGTGTGTGTGTGTGTGTGTCTGAGTATATAAAAAGAAGCAGCCTAGAGCTCAATTAAAGAGCAGAACGCCACCACTGTGGTTAAGAATCAATCAATTAATTAAGACTTCTGGCAGAACATTCCATTCTAGTGTTTGCTGGTGGCATGTGAACAGGCCCCAAAGGGAAAAAAAAAGTCTTCAAATTAATGCAGTATTAACTCAGTGTGAAATGCTGGGGCTTAGACAATATGGTGACTCTTTGTGCCCCAACTTTTAAAACACACGCCAGCCAGTATCCCAGCCAGTGGTGAGTCTGTCTTTACCTTTCTTCATCCTATGGAGACCCTGAGAGTTTGCAGTGAACTTGGTGTTCATGAAGTATACCGGAATGAGGAGTCACAATCCTTACCCCTGATTCACTCTTTGTAATGAGAAACTTTACCTTGTTTAACTGAAAATTAGAAGGTATTTTGTTGTTGTTGTTCTGATATTGAAAGATAAACATACATTTTCAGTTCCCAAGAGTCACGTGTGTGTATGCAGTCCTGCACATGTGCACATATGTGCTTTGGTAACTGCCTTGTCCTACCTCCCTCTACTTAGATTTTATGAAGTTGGTTTTAATACATTAGAGAACACACGTGTGAGCACTCTGCTGATTTACCTGCATCAAGAGAGATAATGCATGCAGTCAAACCCCACAAGCTTATAAGTAACAGCATCAAAATGGTTATATTAAAAAATGTCTGTTCTTTTCAATGGGATAACTATGAATGAAAGTAAAACACATATCTTAAACACTGTCTTGGGGCTTCTGAATTTAAAAATATGCATCTTTCAAGAAAGTAGAAGATTTCCATTTGAAAGAGGATAATGTCATTGTAAGGCTGTGTCGGCAGGTAAAGCTGCCTGTCAATCTGTGTTCGATCCCTGTGCAGGATATGAGAACCGCCTCCTGCACTCTGTCCCCACCCTTCATTCACACTCATCCCACACGCACACACATCCCACACATGTGTTATATAAAATAAACACATAGGATTTTAATTTTTTTCAATCCTGAAAAAGAAACTTGAATAAAGAAGATTAGGTGCTGACCACGGCTATCTTTCATAACGCGCTTCAAATTCTGTTTGCATAAAATATCTAGTTAGTGTTATACACAACTAGATGGAGAAAGTGTCTTAATAAATTTAATCAAGCAAGTGATAGGTTGATGACAGTCATCCAATGCCATTACTGAGTCTTCTATATGGTCACCATTGAAGGGTGAAGCAACTTAACACTGGTTACCATTCATCCAATGTAAAACATCCAGACACAAAATGTAATATCATGTATATTTCCTGTAGTGGGGGATCTATATGTGCACAGTAGAGAATTCTGTTATCATCCAACCCTGCCTGATAAACGGTTGTTTATCAAGTGAATGGAAACATGTTTGCTCATAAGTTTGGTCCATGCATCGTGGCTCCATCGTTTTTGTGATTGGAAAAAGTTGTCTGCACATTAGCAGAGTTTGAAACTCCAACGAGAGATGTAAGTGTGCTTTTGTTTTAAAGCAGCACCAACTGTGGCTTCTGTATCCCCCAATCCACATACATACATACCCCTATCCTAGAGCCCTGAGCTATCCATTTTATTTCAGCAGTTCTTTCACTTATATACAAAGACACAAAGTCCATATTTTCTTAGCCTTTTCTCAATGAGTATTTAGTTGTTATAATGTCTTTATTTCTTTTTAATAAATATAATCATCCTTTTTACTCTTACTTCTCGAGCCCAAACATGAAGATAAGGACACAAAACACATGCACAAAATAAAAGTCAAAGGAGAAAATAAATGGTTTATTGTAAAAATATGTAAATATACAAATCAAATGAAAACGGAAAATACAAATGTTTATGAATAAAATTAAAAAAATGACCTAAAAGTACTAAAACCTATGGAAACAAATGGATAGTTAACAAGTGGAGTGATCCTTTTGTTTCTAAATACAAGACAGTATTTTTTTATTAGAATTTCTGGGACTCATCTAAAGTACAAAAGAGAATTAAATAAATCACACACGGCTGTAGAAGTATACAGCATGGTTCTTTGTTAACCTGGGTGCAGAAGTTCTCGTTATCATAAATTTAAAACCATGGAGGATTTTTTTTTAAAAATAAGAAACATGATGTATGTCCTTGTCTTCTAAAGTACAAACTGTGCCCCGCTCTCTCTGCTGTTCTGTTTGGAGCATCTTCTGAAACACAGACAAGAGTCTTGAAATTAAGTTCACTTAGGATGAGGTTTGTTCTTTAGATTTGATATGCTTTATGCTATAGCACTGGAGTGGGCTCAGAATAAGAGGGGACTATAAGTAGGAAAACACAGTGGTGACATAATAGTGGCTGGGATGAATACAAGACTCCAAACGTGCAGAAACTACCCAGTGCAGAGGGGACAGCCTGCATGACGAGCCTGGCCCTTGCTTCCCCGTTGCCTGTGTAGAAGTAACATTCAAAGCTTATGTGGAACTCATCCAGTACAATGATGAAAGGGTTATTAGTGGAAATGGTGGTTATTTGAAATACCAAACAGAAGCATTAGAACTTCTAAAAGGTTAGTTGCAAGAACGACACTATAACGTAGTTTTAAGTCGAGGATTCAGAGGGGAACTCACTTTCAATTTAAAGTAATCAATATATATAATCAATCTCACATAAAGCAGTGCTTCACTGTGGACTTCAGTCCTGAAGAACACTGGTTTTTGTATTGCTAATTAACATTATTAACACAATGTGGTCTTCTTTAAATTATGAGTTGTGTTTCATAGGCTACTAAGACTCACTTTAACTACATCTGTTTTTCTTCAACGGTCCACATAGCTTTATATAACTTTGATTCTGAATGTGTCTTCAGGGAATAAAGGAGAAAGTCAAGCAATATCAGATGACGGCCGTTGGGAAGTTCACAGACACGAGATTCCCCTGCAACCCAGATCAAGCATGAAGTCACACGTATTAATTTAGGGGAGGCAAGAACTAAGACAGCTATACACAGAGAGACAGAAATTCACCAATGGAACAGAAATGAAATGAAAACATCAACACAAAACCATAACACTGTTAACATAATTTAAAGACTGAACAATAGTTCTACTGGCTTTTAATATTTTGCCAATGGCTATTGAAAGATGTTATGTGCGTGATTATGCATAGCCCAAAATAATACACATAGATAATTTACAGGCAGGTGGATATACACACATACATGCAATTTGTGGATACTTCTCTCTATATATAGACACATAAAATTCATGTGTACAGAGATCATATATATGTATATATGTATATACACATATACACATGTTAGATATGAAATCGAAATTGGCCTTTCTAAATGTAAATGTTGCACTTGGTCTGAGGAACAGTGAAATTCTGCTTGAAACTGATAAAACCACTTCATTACCAATGACTTGCTGGGTGATTCATTTAGAGCAAGGTACTGCAGGTACTAGACAATAAATTAATGGGAATGGTCCTTCTTTTGGAATACCAATGCCAAAAGGAAACTCAGTACCTCTCACTTCCACTTCACAATGAAGAGGTGTGTGAATGAGTGAGAATTAACCACTTTCCTTGTTTTCCCATCAATAAGTAAAGTTGGAATTAATGAACAAATTGCCAGCATTCTCTCCTGTGCCCTCTTTCCATGTGAGAAATGCCCTGAGAGCATTTTAGCATTTTCTCACTCTCCATTAGCACCATTAAAAGCTTCCTCTCAGACTTCACCAAGTGTGGCACCGCCTGAGGTATGAATGATAGATCCAATAGGTAGGGAGATGAAGGGACAAGTATAGACCTGTCTATCTGTAGACAGCTGAGAAATTACTATGATAAAACAAAAGCAACGGCCTTTTCAAGTTTATAAATATGATATCCATTACCTGAGATGAGAGCAAATGGGGTTTAGTAGCAGGAAGGCAGTATACCACGTAATCAGTCATGAGGAACAGCTGTAGTCTGACTGTTAGCCTTGCTGAGGTGGTGGATTCAACAGACACGGAAGCAAAGGAGTGAATTAGCCTCAGCTCACACAGATTTAGTCCCTGATTACATGCTTAATGGATGACGGGAAATGAAAGAAAATTAAAGGACAGTCCCACTGAGAAACAGGTAATATTCCTGTCAGCAGGCAACGTAGCTTTAAACGGAGTTTTGAGTCGCTGGGCAAAGCGGCTCCAGAGCGGGTGAGATTTTTACAAAGAGATTAGAAAACAGGGAAGAACAGAGGTGGGGGGCGCATCAGACATCAGTGGGGGACACATCAGTCTTTACTTGCAAAGATCCTAATGGCTTTTAGAGCTGGTGACTGACTGTGGAGACAGACCATCTCTGTAACCCTTAGTATCACTGAGAAGCAGAGCGGCCAGTCCCCAGGATGTCTCCTCCGAGGGGGCTTAGACAGGACTCTTTCTGTCTATGAAGCCACAGCCTAGGAGGGAAGAGGGGGCCCTTCCTCCCACGAACTCCTTTGTTCTTTTCACCCCCTGACTTTTCCTTTCATACGTTTTTCAGGGATGAGTAGGAGAGACCCTGCTTGTCACTGCTAGACCACCTGGGACTCTTCTTCACTGGCATGGCCACCTGCAGCTGCTTCCAGAACCTGCCCTGAGGATACTTGGATTTCTCCCCTTTCCATTTAATGACGGTGAGCACCGACTTAGCCCGCTTCAGCTCTTTCACCTTCAAGTCCTTCACAGCTTTGTACTGCACTAAAATGACGTTGATGTTGCCCCGGGAGGCCATATTTTCTAGGCCAGCCTTGAGCTCCAGGAGGGCTTGTGTTCCCTGGAGCACGTAGTTGGGGCTTAGGACAACCAGGAGTCGTCTGCTTTTCTGAATGAAGCTCAGGGTCTCATCTGTGACAACTGGGAAAGAAAACACCATGGGGATTAGTGTTGGCCAAGAACTACCTGACACACAGAACTGGAAGGCTGGAAGGCAGGGAATTTGGAAGGACAGCCTGGGAAACAGTGACTTCCTCTTTAGTCCTAGTGACTTCCTCTTTAGTCTAACCACACTGTCCACAGAATGTCACTCTGCTCAGGGAAAATGGAGTCAGATATAAATGACCCAGTCCCCAGACATTTCCAAATAAACTAAAACCAAAATATGGTGACTATGATAGGCAGCTATTATCTAGTCCTCAAAAGCATTATTGGACCAGATGGAATAGATAAATTGTAGTGATATCAGTTTCTTCACATAGTGTGGAAGCCCAAACAGGCTCCAGAAAGAATAAACCATCTTCTATGAAAAGTATTTAAACAAATATGAACTACAGAGTCAAAGGCCCCAGCTGCAGTTGTAGCTAACCAAAGACACTAGGGAATGACGAAGTTGAGACTGACTCTCTTTGAGATTCTCTTCTGTCTCTGTCTCTGTTTTGGTCTCCCTCTCCCTCTCCCTCTCCCTCTCCCTCTCCCTCTCCCTCTCCCTCTCCCTCTCCCTCTCCCTCTCCCTCTCCCTCTCCCTCTCCCTCTCCCTCTCCCTCTCCCTCTGCTGATGTGTACTTTTCTGATGCCAACTGATATCACTGTTGCTAGATTAGCAACTCAAGCAAATAGCATCTTGGCCAGCAGTGTATCCCCACATCAGCTCCTTAGTTTTCTCTGCTGTGGAGATGAAAGTCAAACATGCATATCTATCTTTAACCTCCAGTTATCACTGGGCAGCCCTTCTTTCAGCGACTGCTAGCTGATGTGTTTTGCATTTACTAACTTTCAATTGCTTTCTCCAAGTTGGAAAAAAAATAGTGCAGAAAATGGAAATACGGCCTAATTTTATTCAAGGGCGCTGATTAATTCCTGTCACTAAATTCTTGGGACAAATCTGTCTCCTCACAGATGCAGAGGGAGAACCACATAATCCTTCCCCAGAGGAGAGGCACTCACTAGCTCCAGTCAGTGCAGTGGTGTTAAAGAAACCTGTACCACACTCCCAGCACTCACCCCACCACAGCGTTCATTTCCCTTCTTAATCTTCATAGGTGCAGAAGTAATGGGGAAAGACTTGCCAATTTATACCTAACATGTGCAGCTCCGGGACAACCCTAAGCATTTCCACTGGATGCTGACCATGCATAAGCATAAGAGGTCCAAAGGCAAAGTGGCCTCAGAAAGAGATACAAAAGATCTAAAGGGAACAGACCCTGCAAGATGCAAGAATAATTATTGCGTTCTTCAAAGGACCTGCAGCACCCTATGGAAGGCCTTACCCACATGTATACTGCAGATCTTTTCACGCAGTAGGTAAGATGTTATGATCAGGAATAAATAGGAGCATGAATGAGTTGGGCAAATTAAGTATTAATATGAGTGGAATCTTGTCTTTAACCATGCAAGTGATCATTTCATGATACAATAGCCCTAAAGGAGAATCTTCTGTAGAACACAGGCACAGTCTTTGGGTGATGGTTGGGCAAATAAGATGACTGATTCTCTAACTCAGAACGAGAAGAAAACTATGTCTGTCCCAGGTATCAACTACTCACACATCAAAACAAAACAAGAACATAGAAAACAGTTAATGTGAACAAGATTACCAAGGTGGGAGGGGTACAAACCAAAAACAAAAAACGAGCTTGCATGCTCCAGATGGCAGGTAGTACCCTCATCCTGAACAGGAGAGGATTATGGGAGATTGAACATGGTTGCCGATGTGCTTGCTACAAATCCCCCAAATGAACCATGACTTTGTTTGCTACTGTTTGGACTTAAAACGAGGAGGCATTTTGTTTGTTTGTTTTTGTTTTTAAATATTCGGCAGTTAAAGCTTTTCCTTGTAAAACTTGCTAGAATGCACTGGCCTTGCGTGTTTTAAGCTAAAACTCAAACATAAACACTAATAGAAAAGGAGATGCAAACAACAAAAGATGTTTGAGTGGCATTAGCTTGTTGGCACAGATGAGAGAAAACACTTAGAAAGAGCACGGGGCACATTACATTAACACGGAAATGCTCTTCACTTTCTGTCTTGCAACTCAGTTCCATTTAAACTGAGGAAGCCTCAGTCTTTGTAAAGTAGCCTCTTCTATACTTTCTGCTTATAAAACAAATATATACATATACATATATATATATATATATTAAAGTAAATTGCACATCAGTCTGACACTTCTTAAACATCTGCCTTCCAGTGAGATAGACTTCCTAAGGACTGGCTCTTTTCGGACAAGGAGTACTTAAAGATTGCAAAGGTTTTTTTTTTTTTTTTTGTTTTTTTTTTTTTTTGTTTTTTTTTAAAGCCATACACTGAACAGTGTATACCTTACACTGGGGTTTTTCCTTCGTAAATGTCTCTATTACTTGAAGGAATTGCTTGTTCAGTATCTGAATGCCGATACTGAGCTACAACCCGGGCGTGCACCAAAGCTCGGGGTACACTTTCCGTTCATGGTGGCACCATTGCTGCTCATCAGAAATACCTACTTCCCCCAGGGAGGCTGTCCCTGTCGAAGATGCACAGCTTGTATCCGAACTCATTCTCCAAAACTCCACGTAGTGTCAGCAGCACAAACTCCTCTTCTTCTGCATTTCTTGCATAGGAAACATAAATATCATATTCTTTTCCATCTAGCAAAAGAACACATAGCCAATGTAAATTGGAAAAATTCTCAAATTGTTATTTTTTTTCTTAAATATAACTTCTGGGTGCTGGACATTCTTTTCTTTTTTTCTTGTCTACTTTCTTCCTCTCTTTCCTTCTTTTCTATTTTAATTTTTATATTTGTGAACAATGGGTAATTTTTTAGTGTTGACAGGATTCATGCCATGGAATTCGGACTGCATCTGATGTATCTTCTACTCTCACCTCAGGGCGATGGCCCTGTAGCAGATGGAGACTGCCTTATGACTCAAGTGAACAGGGATGAACATCCAGGTGCTGGTGCCTAGTGTCAGGCAAGAAATTTCTACTCAGTGTTCTAGAAAAACACCCAATTATACATTAGAATCTAAATTGAGAAAGACTTTGAAACTGACTAAATTATATCTAAATAGAAGTAGAATTTAGTTATGTTTAGGTTCAATATATTGATCTTCCCTAAATTTGCTTTAATAAAATTCATGAGTCATGAAAAATATAGATTATGTGTTTCCTCCCAAGAATGCTGAATTAGATAGACGTTTACGGCCTGGTCTATTTCCACTTGTCTATCAATATAGATTCAAATGTCTCATTCATACCGTCAAGAAAATTTCTGCCAGAAATACACGTTAGAAAGACTTTTTTTTTAATTAATGAGAGCCCAAGGAAAAGATCATTTTAAACTCTAATGTATACTGGGTCACTTGGGGATCTTGTTAAAGTGTAAGTTCTGGTTCAGGTTAAGTGTGGTTTTGGTTCTGCAGTTAAAAGGGTTTGGGCTGATCATGGTCCACAAGTCTTCCCTTGAGTACAGCATGTGAACCTACATCTGGATGTGGTGGCACCTGGCTGCCATCCCAGCATTGAGCACTGAGGTCAGCCTGGGCTATACAATGGGACACTGTGTCAAAACACAAAGGAGCAAACAAAGCAAAACAAAAGACCGTGAACTTGAACTCTCCTCTCAGTAACCGAGAATCACATGTGTCTGTTGACCATCGGAATGCAGCTGTTGGGATGGAGATGTGCCACGACTGCAAAGTAACATTCTGAATTTTCAGTACTTTCAATGCCAAAAAGGCTGGAGGAAAGCTCATTAACCTCTAAAAATGATTTCTATTCCGAGATAATAGTGTGGGAATATTGAACCAAATATTTATTTTGGATTGTGCTCTTTGAACCCTTGCGGGTAAAATTGTTAATTTCATGAGTGATATACATCACATCCTTTTATATGGACAATGCTAATCTAGATTAAATCACATATCCATCAAGGAAGGTGAGCAGTGTGTCTTGGAAAGATTTATTCTTACTAGGGAGAGTTGAAATAAGAGAGAATGTTATTAATTGTCACAGTTCATCTATTAAGAAAATATGCTTTTGGAAGAATGTGATACAGGTGATCTACACCACATTTCCATTACGTACCAAGAATTGTTTCATCCGTTCCAAAATGAGCCCGGTAAAAGAGGACCATCTCCAGCCAGTAAACGTGGTAGACCACGATGAGAACCACCACCAGAAAGACTGTGGCTCCAAAACCACAGGCGAGTTCTACTGTGTACCTTGGCGGTATGACTACAGCAAACGACAAAACAATAATGATGGTGATAATTAACTTCTATTTAGTGATCACAGTTACCCACCATATTCTACATGGCTGGATCAGCCATACAGCTATGTCAGGTACTTGATGTACACATGTTAACCAGCAGAAGCCATGTGACAATCGATTCAGCAACCCACTTCTTTACTCCTTCTTGTTGTTGTTTATAGATCCCGTCACTGAAAGTGCTTTAGATTATTCAGTGATTTGAATAGATTCTACATGTATACAAAATAATATAGGATCTTATCATTGGGAAAGATTTCCAGGAAGGTTATCAAATTAAATCTAAAATGGGGCCTTGCACATGCTAGGCAAGCGCTCTACCACTGAGGAATGTCTCCAGCCATATATAAACTGGGATGGCCTGGCTATGTGTGGCAAACTCACCCTCTTCCTGCCTCAGCCTACTTTGTACTGAGATTGCAACAATGTGCCACAGGTCTGGGTCAATGAGAGCTTTGAAAGTATTTTATCCTGTGACCGATCATTTTTTGCAGTATACTCCCAAGAAACATCCAGAAGAAAAGCCCATTATCAAAGAAGGCAACTTGGCAAAGATAAAAGTCATGTCTATTAATTTTGATGACATACTCTTTGTAATATCAGTGTCAGAAAAAATTAATTCCTTTTGTTAATTTAAAAAGAAGCTTCAAAACTAGTATTTTTACTGGGTAAAAAAAAATGGGCAAATCTTCTTAACGGCGAGTGTTATTTAGTTCGAGTATTTCCCAAGTTCACAGTTGTATGACAAACAGTGTAAAGACCTACTTTCACTATCTGAGCTTCGACTGTTTCTTCATTATCTAATTATTCTTTTACATGGTGGGTATCACAGAGAGGCTTTATGGAAGTAACAGAGACCGAATGGGGCAATTCCCAATTTATTAAAAACTGTGTATTAATTCAGATGCCCTCTCAACACTGCCTTCTGTTCTACTAACAAAGTTTCCAGGCACTGCCCACTGCATCTACACCCCCTTTCTCTTGAAGGTATTAGGGAAAATAAGCATCAGACTATAACTAGAATAAGACTTCTGACCAGAGTACGTCTTTCCTTTCTTTATTTCCCAAGTTCGTCTCCATGTTTTCATTTTCTATCATCTTTAACCAATAAAGCTGTTCTTTTTAGCCCAAGCTTTGTGCATACAAATGTCTACTCTTCTTTTTATGGTTTTATTTCAGTAGTTATCAAACTGTAGTTAGTCAATCGGTCTGCTTCCCAACTCCTTCTCACTCTCAGCTAAGCTGGATCTTCCTACCCTTGCATGTGGAAACCTTTTTGGTCCACCCTATCTCCAGGTCACTTGGGATCTCAGTGAACTTTTCCAGTAACAGCATATTACTCTGTTTGTTTTTCACTCATTGGGTTAACCAAAGCAGCCCAGTGTTACAATCGATGGCGGAAACATCATTCACTCGCGATTTTGGCTGAGGCGCTGCAGCTGAAGAATCTGAGAAAGATGTGTTTGCTTGGATAGGAAGCAGGAGTTAGTATTGGTTGGTTTGCTAATGACTTCCTTGGCATGTATATGACAGGAGCTTGGGAGACAGAACCATGAGGAGACAGGAAGGGCTAAAAATCTAATGCAGGGAAGTAAAGAAGTAAGGGAGTAATTCATTTGGTTAATTTAAAAATTCCTACTGGTGCTTTTTCAAAGCGGATGGTGTGATGGGCTGAATATGGAGTAAGACTGTGGTAGGCGGGCTCTAATAGTCGCGAGGCAGCATAGAGAAAGCTGCTGTAAGCATCCGAGCAGTGTAGGTCCCAAGTGTCTGCTAGGACAAGGTGTGGGAGAATCTTCTCCAGGGCTAGACTGCTTTCCAGGTTCTCGAAAAGTATACATATCTTTGAGTAATGCAGTCATGGTGTTAGATTATTGATCATAGGCTGGAGGGATGGGCACGACCTTTAAGACAATATTTCATCCCAATGCAAACATGGTATGCATCCTGGAGCTGAGTCCAAACTTCTCAAACTTAGAGATGAATCTTTAACTTTCAAGTTCATTGACCTGACTCCAGTGTATCACATATCTAGTAGAGGGAATACTCTGGAACTGGCCAGTAGAGTGTTGTTACTAGCATGCTCCCATGCTGGCCTTAAGATAAGGACTTTTTTTTAAATGTGTGTTTTTCCAAATGTCAATAGAGGTCTTGCTTAATGACCAAAAGATCAATTACCCCATCAATTTCTCTCTGGCATCACGTATTTCTATTGCCTCTTTTATTTTACTTGGGTTTTCCAACTTTGTTCTGTATTACCATTGATGTGGTTCATATTTACAGACTGTGTTTTCTATAGTCGTTTTGCTAATGAACATTCCCTAATACCACATAATAACTGGCCCCTAAAAGAAATAATCCACTGAGCTTCCTGTTTTAAATGGCTGGAGCTGTGCACAGGCTGTGTTCTACAGGGCTGTCTTGTAAAACAGAGTGACCTTACAGGGAAGTGACCCTTGGTCTATACTTTGTGTCCTTCCTGCTCCGGGTCTTGGCATTCGGCACAATGATCGTACACTGATGCAATTTCAGACAAAAAGATTTAAAAACAGAAAGGAATGATGCAATCTGCCCACGCTGGACTCCCGCTCTCATCGATTCCACTAAAGTCTCAATGAGAATGTAGCCAAATGCCGACATTTGCTTATTTTTACTCTCCAAATGAAAATTCACTTTGGTGTTCTGTATTAGTAATTGTCTCTAAAGTCCGTATGCCCAGTCAGCAATTGTTGTGAAAAGAATGCACAACCCCAAGCTAGCCCTGTCCCCTGTCGGGTTCTGGCTCTACAATCATCTTTGTCCTTGGCAACCCAAGTTATTTATCTTCACTGTTGCAGTTGGCTTATAATCTACTGAGTTTCCCCTCCACATGGCAGCAGCCAGGACTTTCAAATGTCCCCTGTTGCAGAGCCCAGAGCTAATCAGTACTAAATTCACCATGCATTTGAAAATTGTGATGACCATTGTCTGAAATGTTAACAAAAGAGTGCTTGATTAAAATGAAATCAAAACAGAGAACTCTGAATTGTCCTGAAAAATTGATGGGTGTGACAACCTCTGACCTTACTGTTGGTAATAGACGTAACTGATGTGGAACTGAAGTCACTCCAGTATCTAAAATAATATTGATTTGCTTTTCACATTGGAGAACTGGTAAGAGTAAGATAAGCCCATGATTATTGCATCTTTTTCTTTCTAAAAATTACCAAAGGTATATTTAGATATTTAGGTTCAGAAAAGAAAGTCAGTCATGAGAGTGTTTAATTTTTGCTATGACCTATAGTGAGAGATGAGAGTAGAGACTACTATGTTGAAGTTAACATTCTCACAAAATATAGCAGGCTCAGAATAATGACAAAACACAGGATAGAAAAAAAATAAAAGCATCAATATCCAAAAGAAATAGCAAGTAAAAATAAGATTCAGACTTGTCAGGGATGATTTAACAACTAGGGAAGCACTTTAAAATTCACATTAAAATGTGTCTGTGGAGGCTTTTAAAAATGAACACTGTGAAGAGTAAACAGGAAGGATCAATGGAGACATTCAAGTAGAAGATGTGTTCGTCAAAATAGTATGAATCATATAGGACAAAATGAGTCACCTAGTCTCTGTAGGTTCTGAAAAGATTGTAAGGAAATAATAAACACAATCTATGACCGTATCTCCCAGTGGAGAAAGAGGGTGCATCCTTGAAAATAAGCAGAAAACTGACACGTGAAAGCTTTGTCTAAAAGAAAAAGAAGAAGAGAGAGAAAAGCAAAACATGTGACAACCACCTAATTTGGGAAGATCAGATAAAGATCAGCAGGTAAAAATCAATTAATTGTATTTCTATGCTTTATTGATAAGCAATTAGAGAGGAAAACTTAAAAATAAACTGGCAGCCTGAAATTACAATATTTAGAAACAAATTTGATAATATTCAATAAAGCCCTATATACCTCAAATATTTTCTGAAATTGATGAAATAAATTACTAAGACTATAAAAAGATCTGTTATCTTTAAGGAATGGTAGATGTAATATTGTTGTAATCAATATTCCTCACAAATTTAATTGAGTCCCAATCAAAATCCTAGCAGAATTTTATTTAGAAATTGATAAGTTGGTACTGAGATATGTAAGAAAAAATGTAGTTCCAAAGTAGTGAAATTATCTTGAAAAAGAAAAGAAGGTGCAGTGTTTCTGATTTAATAATTCAAATCTATATTAATAAAACGTTATTAGACTAAACACAGGCTAGATAATTAAGTCAATTGGTTAAAGGATGCAGAAGTCACAGAGGCATTGGGCTACATTTTCTACCTCATTTCAAGACAATTTAAGAAAAAAAATGTGAAACATGTTCAAAATGATGTCAGAACAAGCATTTCTGGGGAGAAAGAGAACAAAACCAATCTCAAACGTCAATCTGTAACGCATACCCTGAAAGCTGTAGTCTGCGATTGAACACAGCCTAAACAGAAGAGAGACATCTCTAAACAGAGCATAATCTCTTTTGATCTAACACAAAAGAGATTAGTGAGTACATAATTCAGAAAGTACCAATTCATAAAAAAAGAGACCAGCAAAACGAGCCTTTTCAAATTGTTTAGAATTTTGCTTATCAAAACATCAACTCATGCGGCCCAGTAGCTGCCTTTTTAGGGGACTGAAGTTCATTTCCCAGAACCTACATGGTAGTATACATTTGATCCAGTGGATCTGAGGTCTTTTTTCTAGCCTCTGAAGACACACACACACACACACACACACACACACACACACACACACACACTTGTATATGTATATTTATACAGGTAAAATACTTGTGCACATAGGCAAAAACAAATCTTTCAAAAAATAAATAAATTCACAAGCTGGACGGAAGTAGCTAAGAATTTTATAGTTAACAAAGCATTGCATTCGGTGTTTGTATGTACAGGCATGCATATGCATGTACTGTATTGTATGTGCATGTGTAGTGTGAGTTATTCATCACCTTAACTTTCAAACAAATGATCTGGCTGAAAATGACTGAAGGCTTTTAATGGCTTTGCAGAAAGGATGGTTGTTAACCAATGAGCTTATACCAAAGCTTTCAACATCACCAATGCCTCAAAGACCAACTTCAATGAGTTGCAAACATTCATACACTACCATGACTAGAGTTACTGACAGTTGACATCTCCAAACACTGGTGAGAAAGGAGCGCATGTGAAGGTTCTGGGTACTGATGCTGGCAACGTGCAGTAGCAAACCTACTTGGCAACTGGCTTGGCGGCTTCTCGTATGATTAAGCACACCCATCTCCTTAGCTCTTGCCACTCTCTGATCGTAAAACAACTGCATGTTTAGACTTGACGTGCTTGCTTTGGCTCTCTCGTGTGTTTATGTAGTACTTTAAATAAATAAATGAAACGTGCTGTCAAGAGACTGTTACAGTGAGTTCTTCCCATTCATGGGTTAACCGCTTCCTGTCAGGGATTCTGTTTATTTCTTTGTTTGTCAGAGATAAGTTCTCAGGTACTGCAGGCTAGTTCTGAATGAGCTCTGTAGCTAAGACCACCCTAAACTCCTAAACTTGCTGCCTCAGTCTCCCACACGGCAGGTTTACAAGTCTGGACTACAAGTTTGTGCTTTCTCTCATTGTTTTGAGGAAGTACAGAGGTAAAATACAAGTGTCAGGACTCATTGATCAGGTGGGTCATGTGACCCTTCATGGACTCTATATTGTGCTTTATTTTTTTTTCTTTTCTATTTTTTCGGAGCTGGGGACCGAACCCAGGGCCTTGCGCCTGATAGGCAAGCGCTCTACCACTGAGCTAAATCCCCAACCAGCATGGACTCTATATTGTCCCCACTGCTGTCCAAGTAACACTCAGAGCCAGTAATTCTGTGTTATCTTGCTACTCAGGTAGGCTGGAAGACGTGCTTATGCAAGTCTCCCACATGAAATGTTATCTTATGTGTGCTTTGATACTATTTTTGATAGGTTATCAACATAAATCATCTTCCATTACTGCTCTACAGAGCCTTAGAAGAAAGCCCCGAATTTCCCTGTACTTAAGCAATCTGGATTCTAACACAATTGCAAATGCCCAGCCGGCAGCATTCTAAAGCCCCGAAGACCTTCAGTTGGAATGTTAAATATTAAGGGCTCTAAGAGGTCCTGACTAAAGTAATTTGATTTATTTCATAACCTAGACTATAATGGTATTTACTTGATTACAGGTTTTTGGGTCAGTTAATTCCTATGAAACCCTTGGAGAAATAAGAGCTAGCATTTATTGACCAGTTGATAGTACAAATTATTAACAATGCTGCCTTTGAACTTTTTTTTTTAACATCCTGAGAGGTTATGGTATTGGCTTGTCCATTTTTATGAAAAAAACTAAAAAGGCTCAGTCAGTGGTTGCCTTTTCCACCATCCGGGAGCCAGGGTGCGTGGAAACTAGCATTTCACCAGGCTGTAGGGTGCTGAGCACCAATAATCCACTGTGGTGAGACAGTAGTGAGTCTGCGGGGTCCACCGGACCCAACACTAAAGCTGGGAGCATCCCCCTCATTGGTTCTAAGGAGTGGAAACAATGGAGCACCCTGAACAAACTTTTTAAGACTTCTCAAGAACCACACACAATTTCTTTCTAATCTGTAGCAAGAGGCTCAAGTGTGTTTTACTTGCTTCTCAGCTTAATAAAATAAAAAGTAAGAATAATAAAAGAGGATTCAAGCCCAATGTAAATGCAACAATGTCAGCTTTTTATTTTTATTTTTTTTTCTTTTTTTCGGAGCTGGGGACTGAACCCAGGGCCTTGCACTTGCTAGGCAAGCGCTCTACCACTGAGCTAAATCCCCAACCCCTAGCTTTTTATTTTTTATGTGAATGCTATAAATTATATTAAATGTAAGGGGTTGGGATATTTTAGAATGACATGATTACAATGTGACGTCACCATTAACTTTATTCCACACCACTGGAAAGTATTTTGGAAGGAATCAGTTGGTTGGGATATGTGTTAGGGGCAAGACTCACAGAGAAATTTAGGGAATATGTTTTAGGAGCAACAGCTCACGCAAGAAGAGTTTATAATTTTTCTTTATTATAGAAAATACAGATGTTACCACAGAAATTATTTTAACATCAAACTAAATCATATTTTTATAAGTTTTATTTTATCAATTATAACAATTTAAAACTGCCTCAATAGTGATACATGTTTAAATTGTGAATTTGAAATTTTCTGAGAATTAATATTAATTAATTAATATTTTCTGCCCTCCTTAACTTCTTCTACACAAGTAGACAGCTGCTAATTATGTTTCAGTTTCTTATATACTTCTAAGAATAGCAGTGGGTGCATAATTCAGGAAACATTCCCAAAGGATTAGGTCATGTGGCACAATCATTCTTAGGACTCTTGAACCCTGCTCTCAGTGACTTCTAAAAGCAGCTTTGTGCTTCCCCGACCATATGAGACTCGACCAATTCTGTTACATCTTTGTTCACTTGGAATATTTTCATTTTTCGTGATTATCTAAGATAAGAAAATGTGTCTTATGATGGTACTCATGTATTCAAGATTTTATTTCAAGCAACATTTAGAAACAAAGGTGTTAACGGCGTCAGAACCAACGTACTGAGCATCACCACAAAGATGGACGCCTTCTCTTAGGATCTCTCATTTAACTGACTCAGTGTTTTGTGTCCGATGCCGGTGTAGGAATTCTCTCCTTTATTTCCTATTCACCACAGTGTTATTTTGAGAGTTCACGGAGCCGTCGGCTGGGTGCATCCATTACCTTTCTGTTTCACCTTGGCTGCTTGCTCGGCTTCCCCTTCGGCATTTCGAGCGTGACAGACATAGTTGCGCTTCAGATCCTCAGGGGTGACTTTCTTGATGCTCAAAATCTGAGTCCTTGTCTCATCTTCCGTTGAAGAATAACTTACGCTACACACAAGGAGAAGCAAATGGAAAATATCTGTGAGATACAATCCTATGCTCTCTCTGTGAATCAGAAGTAAGTGACTCGGGAGGCCTGGGTGAGGGCAGATGGGGTGCTGATACCACGCACTAACGTAATGCTGGAAAACCCCCGATGCTTGAATCACTGTAACCCTGACGCTTGCCTTGCTCTATCACTTTCTTCTGAGCTAAATCTCACCTTCGCTCTAGATGCTGAGGCACAATGCCTGTGTCGGCTTGCAAAGAACCTTCTGGGATCAGACTTGTTTTTAGGTTTGGATTCATGATTTGCCATTTAATGCTATGTACGTTGGGCGATGTCACTAAACTTTGCTCATCTCGGCTGTTCTGTGAAGGAGTGTATCATATAAATAATGTACGAGAACACCTGGAGGGTTCAACAGGCTTCTGGGCTGTAACAGGATCAGTGCTCCTGTGAGCTACTTTAACCCCATGGTAGCTGTTGCACTGCAGGGACACTGGAAGACTGACTCGCAAACACAGGCAGAATGGTTTTTTTGTAAGATGTTGAAAATGCATAGTTGAATCCTATCACAGGAAGAGAAGAAAGAGCTCAGGACGAGAAAACTGAGCTGTGAAATAAATATATCCAAACTCCAGTAGCTCTAAGACCGAGTGTTTTGTGTTTAAGAGCAAGACTTTATTTAATTCCCTTTGAACTAACTGTCTGGGTAGGATCTAAGTATTTCATGCCCTTAGCTTACCTTATTTTCCTTTAGATTAGACCTACTGTCCTTCATTAACGTTCATTTAGAGGCTCGCTTGTTTTCTTCTATGCTACTTTCCTGCTCTGTGGAACACTACAAATATGTCTTCCTCACAGCAAGGTAGAGTAACATGGCTAGAGAGATGAGACTCTCAATTTTCAGAATTCCTGAAATGACCAGTAATTGTCCCTCTGCAGGGGGGGGGGGGCTCAAGATAAAACTTTCATCAGTTCTTTCCTGTTCTGTTTCTCCAAAGTCCAGGTCTTTGCATACAATGTTACCTTTACCAGCTTTTCATTCATTTCTTCACTCAGCAAGTTTGATTTGAATGCTGCTTCATTTGTGTCGCGCCCCTGAACCGAAGGAATCCCCTCAGAATTCCTCCAGTAACCTCCTCTCCTTCTCTGTTACCTAATTATCAGGTACTATTTAGACACCTGATCTGTCACGGTTTGCCCAGTGAAGGTTGGCTAAGTAAGGAAAGAGGCTGTTCAAAGTAGACATCTTAAAATTTCTACAAAACCTTATGTTACTATTAGGAAAGGAATAGGTTTCAATTGTAGAAATTCAATTAGCTTAAGGTCTGTTTTCACAAGGTGACCAGAATTAGGGTCTTAAATACTTTGTCACATATGTGACCACTGTGATTTATTAGTTCTGGTAGGAAACCAATTCTCTCTAGCCATTTATACCTTATGTATGGAGAAATCTTTCGTCTCCAGAGGCCCATACATACCTGTTTGTTAAATTCTTACAAATACCAAAGTTTACTTAAGAATAAACGGATTCAAGCTCTTATATCAAGAGAGGTTTATTGTAGGTTTTAAGAAATTAACTCTTGGGGATTTTTGAACATTTACTTTTAAAAGTGAAATTTAAAGAAAAAATGTAGTTAGTTAATATTTAATGAGTAATTCTAAGTATCAGGTGAAGACAGGAAAAGCATAGTTACTTTAAGAGAAGAGACACACATATATGTAAGACACAGTATTTATACCCACACTCCAGGATTGAGAAAGATAACATAATATTTTCATGCAACTACATGCCAACATTTCTCCTTCTTATTCATCTTTTGGTTCATGTGGAAGATACCCTCCTTATATTTCTAAGTGGGAATGAGAAACATGGAAAGTTTAATGAGCTTAAGACAATATGGTACCTGCCCTGTGGGTTAATGTGATGACCATATCTAGTCTGAAGACAATGTAATTCCAAACTTTGTCGCACAATCGGACCAGTGTGTGCAATTCGGTCACAAGTTTAATGACCCTGTAGCCCCTGAAGACTTAAAAATCTTGCTAAGCTTTTAAAAGAACAAATAATCACATACATGGAGTAATATTTATCAAGACCGTAGATAGACAAAGATTAGTGCCCTTGCATTCAGCCATACCTTTCATTAATAGTGATGTCAACAGGGACGTCATCAGGCTTCTTTCCATCAATGGTCCACCAGATCTCATTGTGAGAGTCCATAATGAAACTGAAATAGACTTTACAGGGAATAACCAACTCCTCTCCTAAAAAAAGTTAATGCATGAAGTTAACCTATTTTAATCCATCAATATGTATATTTCATCTGACTGTATGTGCCTGATTCTCTAGGGGCCACTCTAAGGCAAGCTACAGTAGCACCAAACACATGAAAGGATAAAAACCAAGAAGAGACGTCAGCAAGTATACATGGAATTACAATAGTGGTCATTTTTAACACTAAATAAGTACCTTCTAAAATGTCAGAAGAACTCTGACTACATACTTTTCAGACCAAACCTCCCCTTCTGTTGTTACCATCATAAACCAAGTGTGACTTCCTTATTTTTTTTAAGTTGTGATAAAACACTGTGACCAAAGCGAGTTATGAAAAAGAACATTTAATTTGAGGTTCATGGTTCCAGAGGATTAAAGTCAATGACTGTCTTAACAGGGAGCATGGGAGCGGACCAGCAGGCATGGTGCTGGAACAATAGCTGGGAGATTGTTTCTCATGGAAAAGCACAAAGCAGAGAGCGCGCTAACTCTCTTGCATTGGATTTGAAACCCAAATCCCACGTCCAGCCATGACTCATAATCCTGTTTCAGAATTCTTCCCAAACAGTTCCAAAAATTGGGCACTAAGAATTCAAATATATGAACCTATGGGAGTGGTGGCTATTCTCCATCAAACTACCACATTGACCAATAAAAGTCTCTCGATGATGGGTTTTTGTCTGATGAGGATAGAGTGATGACATTCCCTAAGAAAACCTCAGGGGATCCTTCTGTCCAAAGCCTCAGAAACTCAGTTTAAAACAGCAGTTTGAAGCTATGTGGCTGAGATGGTTTAAGATGCTGGGAAGTTTCACACAGAGAGGGGCAACAGTGCTAACTATCATGTTAGGACCAGCATAATTACTGTGACCTTGGTAGAACTGAATACATACAGCTGTCCCTGTTTTCCTTTATTCCTTTTTTATCCTTTCAAAATCATATACTCTTGCGTAATGAAGTTTGCTTATTCCATTCCGCTATGACCATTACCCCTCTACTCCTTTTAACACCTTTTCCCAAACAAGCCTCCTCCTCCTTTGACGCTTTTCTCATGGAATCCTGCATTTAATCATGATTGTTTGCGTGAGCATGGGTGTGGGTGTCCTTTACTGAAACGCTGGTCAACTTATCAAGCTGTAGCACTGGAAGTGGTTGGTAAGTGACTAGGCCTAAGTGAGAAATTCTCATCACAGCTTCCAGCTCTGGAAACATCGATGGAGATAAAGCAGAAAGGATATAAGAGCCAGGTGACATAGAGGAGTCTACAAAACAGTTACTTAAAACTAAAAGATATGTAATTATATGTGTATATGTTCCTTGAGCCTTACGTGAAGAGACTGTGCTATAGATGTATTGACCGGGGATGAGATTACCCATGGTCAGTTGTCCTCTACATTTTGATCAGAGTGTCCTTGCCTGCTACAAAAACAAGCTTCTCGAATGAGAAATGAGTACTAGATCCAGCTGTGGGTTTTTAGACAGAAGTTAGAGACCATACTGGTTTAGGCACATGGTAGTAGTAGATTTTCCTCATTTGATGGCTTTGCCACATGGCTATGTTTGAAAGTCAGGTGTTTATTGCTACTTCTTGATCAGATTTAAGTCTAATTAGGTGGCCGTGGCTTATCCCTGCTATATAAGTACCATTACTGCACCTTTCAGAAGAGCTTGCTTTTCTGCTATTGTAGTTCATAGGCTTTACAGATTGATAGGGTTATTGATTGCTTCTCTCTATCGGAAACCTGCATATCTCCTTCCAATAATATGAGAGCTAGGCTTTAGGGAAGAAACTTGTAGGTTAGATTTAGATGGATTGCTCCAAGTTCTGTGTTCAAAGTCTGCTGCATGGTCAGTGATAGGGCCTGACTTTCAATTTCTGAGAGGTGATAAAGGAAAAGAGCAAAAACATGTATTGTTTGAGGAGCTTTTTGGACTCTTCTGCCCAACAACTTGAAAGGAGATTTCTCATGCCACTGGGCCTTTTATTAAAGAGTCTGTGCTTTTGGGGGAGGAGCATTTTTAACCCAAGTGGCATAACTTTAAATAAACACATGCACACACATACATACATGTGTTTTATTATATATATATATACATATATATTAAAAATATATACAGTTTGAAAGATATCCTTAAGGTTACATAATTCTCCACCTCCCCTCTCCTTCTATGTTGCCTTCTTCCCTCCTTCCACTATCAAACACCATGAAGTCTTTTAAAAAATTAATGTTCTACAAAATCAAAAGCTGACTTTTCTACATACTAAAGGTTATTTGTTGGTCAAAGTGTTAGTAAGAACTAGGTAAGGACTTGACCTGGATTGGAACTTTCATGCCAGCCTGCTGAAATAATTGTTTTGTGTTTATAGTCTCAGTTCACTATTCCCTGGACTCTGAAGACACCTCTAATTATCTTGGACTTGGCAGACTAACATTTACTCCAGACCTTCCACTCCAATATGTGGCTTCTCTAACTTCCCCTTATAGTCTCTAAAAGCATTGCTTCACTAAGAAAGGTAAAATCAAGATGCGTTCAGGAATGTTTTTGAAGTGTGGCATGCTACGTAGATGAAGCATGCTTGGGTGACTGACGGATTTTACTTCAGTAGTGGCAAGAGTTTGAATTACTACACAAACCCCATAGTAACTCTAGAAAATGCAGTCCACCTGAGGTTGGCCAGCTTTCTTCACACGCCCTGTGCTCTTTACAAGACAAATCACATACGAGAACTCATGAGAACGCTCCCTTTTGGGCCCTCATCACACAACCTCTGGCTCTATAACCTTCAGTCCTCACTTCTGTATTTCTCACTGAATCTAGAATGGTTTTTAGAACATTATATAAAAGTGTTAGAATTCTCTGTGACTTTTCTAATCTACCATAGAAGATTTGTTTCTGTTCAAAAGAAAAAAATCTCTTCCTTGGTAATTTATGAATGATTTCTTTCTAGATTGAAAAGTTATGAAAATGTATAGGTGGCCCAGGGAGACAAGACGACCATTTGACAGTGTTTGAATCCTGTGCTCATGGATCTGTTTTTCCCACGATTTTCTCAGATTGGTTTCCATGCTCCATGCTCAGAAGAGGAAGCAGAGGCTTAAAATCTGCCTTGTGTTCTTATTACAGCCTTGGCAAACCGAAGCCATGAGTAAAGTCAAGTTTTCCCCAAACAATAACCACAGAGAAAGACAAGGAACAGAGAATAAATGATGTGACCTCGGGAAAGAAGCTAAACCTCTCAGGCTGCCTTGAGATTGGCGGCAGAGCTTGTCCTCATGTGCTGTGGCTTTTGATCCTGGTTCGCTTTAAATCCATGCATTGGCTTGCATTTAATCTTTACTGCTTTATAATTAAAAGGATCTAACCAGAAGTCAGAAGTACACCTATAGTTACCTGGTTCCTTCTCATAGACAACGCGGTCATTTGGCGAGTAGATATGAGGTGGTACTGCATCCTTTGGTGAGCCTATGATAGGAAATGCAAAAGGAGGGTGTTAAATCATTTAGGCTTATGCAAAGCTCTGTGGTAACGTGTTCAACTTCCTGGCATAGTTTGTCAATTCTTGTGAAGGCCTTCAGTCTAATATATAGTCAATTCCTGGACTTCACTCATTGAAAATACACAAAATGTGATGTAATAGGAAATATGTATTCATTGCTATTACTTAAGGCTAACATGGAACTCACGGGGGCCCTTTAATTTACAGAGTGCTGTGGGCAATACAAGCATCTTTCACAGTGGTGTCCTGTTCCCTTAGTCCCCAGTTCCTGAGCCCACAGCATGTACGTTTCTCATACTCTCTGAGGATGGGCCTGTGCTAACTCCAGGCAGTTAGTATCAAAATGAATCAAACTGTGGGAAACAGATAGTATCTCCAAGAACTGAAGGATTGCTTGATGTGGAAAATTCACACAATTCATGACAGATGTGTCATGAGCACAGAAAAACAGTTTTTCTTTTGCAAGAACCCAAACAAAATACACTGAATTCCCTGGAATTTTTGACAAAGGTCGATTGTTTTATCAGTGGTGTTGATTCCCTGTGCTCATGTGACATAGACGTCTCTTACCACATTAGAAATAAGTGCTTTCATGTCTTGTTTCTCCTCGTTTTATTCCTCTTTCAATCTCTAAGCTACTTTTATCAACGTATATGACAGGTGGACCTACCTGGTGTCAAATTAAACCATGCCTATGGATCACACTTATTACCCAAGTATGTCTCCCCACAAATGTTCATAATGTTTGATATGGGAGGTGGGTAAGTGAATGTTTATCCCCATGGAAAGTTTAAAGACACTTCTGTTCTGAATAATATGTCTGACTTATTGATACTAGGTTTTTAGCCAAATGTCCATGCATGAAAATTCTGCAGTTTATATGGTCTGTACGTATATGTTAAAATACCTTGAAAGACTTGCATTGCAGTGTTGATAAAAATGTATTTATGTTTATTTTATGTTTATGAATGTTTTGTCTGCAAGTATGCCTGTGCATCACATGCATGTCTAGTCCTTATAAAGGCCAGGAAGGGGTGTCAGATCACTTGGGTCCTGCGGAAGAGAAGACAGTGGTTTGAAGCACTAAGGTATCTCTCCAGGCCAGGCACAGTATTTAAGAGTTTAAAGACTGACCAGGTTCTTACTCTGATTTCCCCATATATTAATCATATGTATGTGACTATATTTCACATTTAAAGGTAATTTTTAAATACCTCTCAGTATGGTAAATAAAACATCACAATTGCATTGTTAGAAATAAATTACATAAAACAAATTAAGTAAACTACACCCAAGAACCTCTTAGAGGAGTTAAATACCCAATGTGCTGTGGCTTTAAAAAGTGAACTCACGTCATTTGAAAGCTAGTTAAGAATGACTTTTATATTCCATTTGTGTCTGTCAACTTTTACATGTATAAATCAGTGACTAAGAACGCTCATTATTATCTTAGCAGATATAGATAAAACTATGTACTATAAGCAAATAAATTATAAATAACCGCTGTTGTGAATAAATGCCATATAATTCTATTCTCTTTTCCATGTGAATTAATTACCAACTCAAAAGTAGGCAAAGAAAAGTGGCTATAGAATTGGTTAGTTTTGATTTTATATGTAATGTGTTTAAAGCTTATAATTTTATTTTTTTTCTTTTCTTTGTTTAATTTTGGTAATTTATTTAGAATCTGATAGCAGACTTACAGGAAGAAAAAGTTATGACCAGAGCTTGGGATTTAGAATCTTTCCCCTAACTCTTTTAGTGCCTCTAAGTGGTGTTCCCATCTAATAAAAGACGGGGTATAGAGAAATAGGGCCAAACACACTTCAACATACACAAACCTGTTTAAAAATAATCCACCATCTCCTCTCTTTCTCCCTCCGTCTTGCTATGCAGCTAAGACTGAGCCATGGCTCAAAGTCATGTGACTAACTGATGGCCCTGGTAGAACATGGACAGTTGTGTTCTCATTCCCTAGCGTGTTCCTCGTTCATTCCTGTGTGCAGTAAGTTAACTACAGGTTACTGAACGCTGACTGTGCACATGGACCTGCTCGCGGGCTTTGGGGATAGTGTGCGAATAAGTTCTGTATCTTTTCTTAAATAGAGCTTTCATAATTGCGTATAACAAACCACTCAGAGCCAGAACAAACCCAGTGTCCTTGTGTCACACCCTTGGGAATGACAATCCATGCTTACCTACCACCTTTACAGTCATAGTCCTGGTGAGGTGAAAGAGCCGTCCGTTTTCCAGATACGTCACCACACATGTGTAATTTCCGTTATTTGATACCAAGGGGATGAAAAAACTCAAGTTCATGCCCTTGGGTTGAACATTATGAAAATTCACTATTTCAGTACAACCCTGGGGGGAAAAAGTGGTTCACTGTTTAGATACGTCTGCACGCACAACACAGGAAAAGGAGGCTGTTACATCTTAAATTTCCACAGAGCATCCTAAAATCCAGGCTATACGTTATACAAAAGTAGTGAGTTAATCTGGACAGTATTGCTTTGTTTCCTTGTTTTCAAAGTAACTTTTATGTACAGAAGTTAAAATTCTAATTCAAGATATGACCTCAAGGGGCTGGGGATTTAGCTCAGTGGTAGAGCACTTACCTAGGAAGCGCAAGGCCCTGGGTTCGGTCCCCAGCTCCGAAAAAAAGAACCAAAAAAAAAAAAAAAAAGATATGACCTCAAAATCAAGCTTCCCTGGCCTTAGGTTCAGCTTTCAAATTCTCGCAATCTCTTTTCATAAGGAAACACGGTTAAGGTTTTGCAACAGTGACCAAGAACACAGGAACGACTGCAAGCCATGACTTAAGAAGTCTTTTCTGTAGCTCCTCTCTGACTTGGTTAATTTGGGAATCTGGCTACTTTGGGACACCTCCCATCAGTTTTGACATCTAATTTTGGTATTCTTGGTCATTCTACAGAATTTCTCTATTTCTCACTTTCAAACAACATTTTGTGTTCTTCTCTTTCTTTATTGCATTTTTTTCTCAAAAAGGAATTTATTACAAGCCACTTTTAATCTGTCATCCCAAAATGTATGAGCCTTATAAACACTCAAGAAAACATTTCTGCTTCTAACTCATATTTCCATATGAAGCAGCTGATGTTTAAAATATAAAACTTGACTATCTCATGCAAAACAAACACCACAGTCCTGTTTTATAGCTTCTGGGTATGCAGATTTATTTTAACAAAAAGCCAATATATCATATGTAACAAAATATACTTTAAACACTTACTTTTCAAATTTGTTTGGTTTTCCTTTTAAAAATTAATAATTTGTAAATAACAAATATATTACATTATTTTTAAGGACATGAAGTCTTTACATTTCAGGGCTTCTATTGATGACTTGTTTTTTCATTTTCTTATATTTCACATATTAGCATTAATGCCCTGGATGTTTATTTTATTTTAACTTCAATTCCTGGAAGGTACATTTTGAAAGATGACATTTACCCTAAGAAACATATTTTGTAAGACTTTGTCACAGGAAATACAGTTTTGCTTCATGGAGATCAAAGGGAAATGATACTGCCTCAAGTAAGACGTTTTCTCAATCAGTTTCTCATGCTGGGTAAGCAGCCTGTCTGGAGATTTGGCATATCAGCACCACAAGGTTACCACAAAGCAGGAAGTCATAAAGGCCGACACCTTATAATCAATTCATGTCAGACGTGGTTTTGGCTGAGTTTAATACGTCTCTAGGACTCTATTTGACTGGGCGGCACATTTCATTAGAACAGCAGCGAGATAGCATTCCTTCATTGGTTGTTTTAGCTGTTCTTAAATCCCCGTGAAGCGAGCAGATCAGGCTGAATGTGCCCCAGTTTTGCTGATAGAAATAGAAATAAGGTAGATAAAGAGGCATACACGACTACACAGGGCAAGGCAAAAACTCTTTCCTAAACTCTACAATTAAGGTTTCTTGCTGCACTCAGAATTAAAGATGACAAATTCACTCAAGAGCTGGGGCTATAAAAATGACGGCAGGACTTGTGTTTGACATGCACTGGATTGTCGCATCGAATTCTAGTCCCAAACTTACAAAGTCAATAATGTTCTTACCCTATTTTATGAAGGAGGAAGCAAGGACCTGTAAAAGTTAAGGGACTGATGATGTCTTACAACTTGGGAATTTGAACTTAGATCTATTTGTTTCAATTGTGAATCAAGGTATATTTGTCTCAAAGCTTTTGCTTTTAATCTCACATGACTCCACGTCCTCATCTCACGTTGTGGCCCTGCCTCTGTCTCATATTTCTGTACCTATGACTTACCTGTGCAATCAGGTTATACTCCTACATCTGAGACATACCCTACATCTATGCCATACATCTGCAACTATGCTCTACCTATCTCTGTGCCATATTCTGCCCTGTTTCCATGCCATACCTCTGCCTATATGCCATACCCTGTATCCATGCCATACCCTGCATCTATGCCACATTTCGTATCCATGCTCTACCCTGCATATATGCTATACCCATATATGCTTCTGTGCTATACCTCTGCACCATGCTCTACCCATTTCTGTGTTATATTCTGCATCTATATCATACTCCTGCACCTATGCTATACCTCGGCACCTACGCCCTACCCATCTCTGTGCCATAGTCTGTATGTGTGCCATATCTTTGCATCTATGCCATACTCTGTATCTGTGGCATACCTTCTGTCTATGACATATCCTGTGTGTAAGCCATGCCTTTCAACTATACTACACCCTTGCATCTATGCCATTGCCTTGTGTATGTGTCATGCCCTGCATCTATGCCACATTCAAAGCAAACCCAGTGTGAACAGTGTGATGTTCCTAGTCTGTATAGTTAGAGCCAAACTGAAAAGCATATTCTTCAGCACAAAGGAGCGGATATTTTTACTTAATTTGACGAAAGTATCTTTGAGAATATAATGAAGTCTGCTTCAAGGCTGTTAGGCCTATAGTATTTATGAAGGGAAAGAGAGGAAGTGTGTTTCATTCTAAATTTCTGCATGTGCAGTGTGATATACTGGCACATGGCTGGATTACAAATACATAGTAATTTTAGCCTGTTGTGTTGAGTTGAATCTTTTTTTATACAAATAAGCCAACTATAGACTCTTCAGTATGCGTCCCAAAGATAGTTTTCTTTTATAGAAAATAGACTATTCCTGAATTAAGCTCTACGAAGGTTTCAGAGATGCTTGTTTAGAATTCTGAAGAAAACTGACAGGAACAAACATTTGGATACTCAAAGAACAGAAAATGGGTTTTCAAAAACAAGAAACTACTTAGCACTGAGTGAATGTTTTTTCAGTGGAGCACACACCACTGCGTGGCTAGCAAGCAGTCCTTCTACCTGGCCCATTAGTTCCTCATTCTGAATTCAAAAGAAAGAAGTTAAAGAGAAGAGCAACTGTCAACCGCATAATGGTTGTTATGGCAACCAACCACAACATGCAAGTAATAACTACAAGAAATGACTCTGGGATCCTGGAGAGGAAATATGTATCCAAGGAAGTGAAGGCTGTGGGTAGGATGATGTCACAATGAAGAAAAGAGTAACATCTGTTAGAGACACCTATTCCACAAAAGGAACCAAAGGCAGATATGACTGGAAAAAGGCATTCTGTATTTGTTGGCTTTGTTTTTTTATAGATGTTCAGCCTATAAGACAGTGGGGAAAAATTCTTACTAGAGAAAGAAGATTTGTGTTACATTGCAAATCCATAGATTTACTGGAGAAAAAAATAATTCTACCACTTGGGTCAAATTTTAAGTAAGCATTGTTAAATATTAAATATTTGCCACGAGATGGATTTTGGTCAGGATCACTCCTTTGAATGTCCTAGCAGAGTGGCCCTGAGACACATGTTAAGGGGCTTTTATGAACAAAAATCTCATAGGCTACTATCTAGGCCACTGTACTTTCCTATGAGGCCTTACTTTCTAAGAACGACCATGCCCAGCATTTCAGAGTTACCTGTTCTTTGGGCCAGTGGATCTTACAGGATAATTTAATGATATGGAAAATATTGACAATAATTAGGGGAAAATTAAGACACATGCAGAGCACCCAGAGCTGGCAGAAAAGTGACAAACTCTCCTGCATTCTCAGAGTATTTTTTCTACTTGTTACTATTTACATTGCTGTATCATGTCAATTTCCCTACAATGCTCACATTTTTCTGGGTAGTTAACTCCAGTTGGGCCAGTGAGAGGTGGATGAGCACTATGTCTATATGGCCTGAGATTGGACCAATCTTTAGCATATTGAGTTTTGCTTACTTATGTTACAAGATCAAACATATGTATGAAATCATCACAGATATGTGGCATAGAGTTGAGAGCTCAAAGAGTATGTGTGGCGGTGTGTATGTGGACTATTATTACATATGGCATAGCTATTCCAGGATATATTGGGAAATGGGAATCAAAGTAAAAAGAAGCTTAAGTAGTCATGTCTGAATAGTTACAGATAGCTGTGGACACAATGAATCCATGAAAATCCTGGCATAACATAGCTGTACTTTGTTGATTCTGTAAAGACTTTCATAGGCCAGTCATTTCCAATAAAGAGAACTCAGTCTTTCAATGTTTATAAATATTTACAATGTCCCTTCTATGTTGTGCCAGGCAAAGTTAAGAGCTAGATACATAATAATAAAAAATGAGATGGCATACATTTTCATGAAGTTTTACAATCCAGTCTAAATCTATTATTCAATCAATTCTTAAGTGCAATGTGGATTGGGCCAGTCTTGTGTGGTAAGATTGATGTTCAAGAGAAAGAAAAAGAGAAACAGAGCTCAGACTTAGCACAGAAGAGAGACATAATCACTAAAGAGAGAATGATGAGTTATAAATTAGGTTTCCTCAAAGTACACAGTGGATGATTCATTTGACCTGATTTTAGCTTCAAGGTTTCAAAGATATCAATTTAATTTGGTTTTCAGTTTAAGCAATGAATTTTGGGTCAACAGGAGCCCCAAAACTATATGCAAAATGCTGTGAATTCTTGCACAGAACTCTTAAGTGGGCCGTTTTCAAAATATGAACATCCTAACTTCATACCAAAGGTTAAAAATCCCTACATGCATGTTATTGAGAAAGCTAAGAGGTAAAAAACCATCCTAACTAATTATTCCATCTTCCTGTAAGACTAAGTCTGTCACACAGACACTTCCTAAAAGTATATGCCATGCCTAATGACTTCTGGGCATGGCAGTTTTTACAAATGTCCTTTCCTGAAGTTTTGTCTTAGGTAGGGATTTTATTGCTGTCTTAAAACATCATGACTGTAAAAAACTTGAGGAAGGAAAGAGTTTATTTCAGCTTTCAACTCTCAAGCCACATACCATTGCTGAAGGAAGTCAGGGCACAGACCTGGAGGGAGGAGCTGATGCAGAGGCCATGGAGGAGTGCTACTCACTGTCTTGCTCACCCTGCATTCTTACACAACACCAAACCACCTGCTCAGGAATCCTGCTCGCCTTGAGTTAAGCAATCCCACATCAATTATCAATCAAGGGCATCCTTTACAGGCTCCCTGCAGGTCAATCTTGTGTGGGCATTTTCTTTTTTTTTATTTGATATTTTATTTATTTACATTTCGAATGTTATCCTCTTTCCTGGCTTCCCCTCTACAAACCTCCCATCCTTTTCCCCCTTCCCCTTGCTTCTATGATGGTGCTCTCCCCAATCCCACTCTCACCTCACCACCCTTGCATTCCCCTACACTGGGGCAGCAAGCTTTCACAGGACCAAGGCCCTTTCCTCCCACTGATGCCGTACAAGGCCATCCTCTGCTACATATGCAACTGGAGCCATGGGTCCCTCTGTGTGTACTCTTTGGTTGGTGGTTTAGTTCCTGGGAGCTCTGGGGGATCTGATTGGTTGATATTGTTGTTCTTCCTATGGGGTTGCAAACCCCTTCAGCTCCTTCAGTCCTTTCCCTGGCTGCTCCACTGGGGTCCCCGTGCTCAGTCCGATGGTTGGCTGCAAGCAACCACATCTGTATTTGTCAGGTTCTATTTTCTTAATTAAGGGTCTTTCTCCTCACACACTCTAGTCCATGTCAAGTTGATATAAAAACCAGCACAGGGTAATTTAACAGAAGTAAAAGACAATAATTTAAATATTTTCTGAGAAACATTACCAAATAGTATCTGACAAGCAGTGGCTTATTTTATATTGGATTTGTGAGGAGTTTGGGGAAAGGAACATATTGCATGGAAAAAAAATGTTTTTCAATTAAAAGAATTGAAATGGAGGTACTATGCCAAACTTAATCAGAGTGGGCATGAAGACATTCAGCTTTCTGAATCTTACTGATGTCTAACCAGCTACATGGCAGTTACCATAACTCAAACATAGAAAACTCTCAATAATGATCCCCCATCTCAGGGAAAAAGGAAAACTGACCTTGCTTTCCCATGACTCAGCAACATGAAAATTGAAATTCCCAACCATAATAATTTAATGGGAGGGGGAGATTATTCAGCTATACGAAAGGTATAAAGGCATGAAAACACAAGTCTATAATTAAATCCAATAAAATAACAACAAAAACAATAATAATATAGCACACTTATCTCTGATTTTAGCATATGCTTTGGTGGCATCTATGCAACTAAACCAACATTTTCTCACTTCCATCCATACTGCCTTCTGGAAGTTCTCTGATCAGCTAGCTATTTGGAATTCAGTAAATGACTTAGAAAGCCTACTGTGCTTGCCAGATGAGGAGTTACAAAGGCTGCCTCAATGACAAATGTTTACTGAACCGTTCGTGTCAGGACTGAGTTAGAGAGGCCCTACAGTAAAGAAAACAGGATGACAGATGAAGAAGGACGTGGAGAGGAACTGTCAGTTTTGATCCCTTTCCTGCACACCTCAGAAATGGAGACACCTGGTGTTCTATTCTTCTAATAGCAGAATTCTTCTATTCTTCTTGAATTACTTTTCATGTCCCCATCCAGAGTTTGCTATGTCCCACCATCCAGTTCACAAACCAATATGTGTTTCAACATTGTCTTTTTCTTTATGATTCCCTGAGATCTATAAGGAACTAGACTCTCCTCTCTATACCAGTCTTAGACAGAAAAGATTTTAGAATCACACAGAACTGGCATGGAGTCCCAGGCATATCCATATACAGTGTGGACTTTTGAAGAAATTCAGAATTTAATGCTAAAGTATGGCCTTCTGACACACAAGGTTGAATCTTGGCTTCTAGCCCAGTGGAATTTTAACATAAATATATCCCACAAAACCTCACCTGTTAACACTTGGTTGCCAGGTGATGGGCTAGGAACAGTTGACTGGCTCACAAGAACTCTAACTTTATCAATGGACAAATTTATTGATGAATTCCTTAGGAGCAAGTTCATGTTGAAGTAAGTTAGCATGCATTTCAAGACTATTTTTTCCCAATCTCTTCCTGTGTGTCCCTCTACTACCTCAGTGACATATTAAACACCTCTCCTCTGTCCTGTCTTTTAACCATGCTGTCTTATCCTTGTCACACACTTAAGTAATGAAGTTCTTGAATCATTAATTCAAACCATAGAAACTATGAGTTGACATTAAAACCTTGCTCCTTTAAGTTGCCTATTTGAGGAATTCTATAACAATCTCAGAAATGTTGACTAATCTAGTTCTTAACTACAAAATACAAAATACAAGAAATAGGACATCATACTCCCTAAGAGCTTTGGGAGAAAAAAGTACAGGCTCTTTGGAACAGACCCTGTATTCTGAGCCTTCATTTCCTCCCTATTAAAGACAGTGTCTACCTTTTGGAGTTCTGATGGGCACTGAACATGGTAACACAGTACTTAGCGTACAGATAGCATTACTGAAGGGGAGGCTATTCATTTCCCCTTTCAGTTGGACATTCTTCAACTTGCAGGTGTTAGGAAAGCAAGTTAGTGAAACGGATTATAATTATGTAACGTCTAAGCCTCAAAGATGTATTTCTACACAAAGATGCACTACCACAGAAGACAGTTTTTTTCTAAAATCAAGTTGTAAGGTTCTACTGAGACATGAATTTCTGTAGATGTTTGAGAATGGCTGTAGATAGTACAGAAAACAAAAACATCAGGATTCCCATTGAACAATAGGAGTATGAACCCTTCCCAAACCTCAGTCTTGTTGCCAACATAGCAGAATTCTTGAGATCAAAGATGCCAGTCACTTAGCACAGGCAGAGAAATGAAAAACCAAAACCAGAACAATGTAACACACATTAGCAGAAGTGTTGTCATAACCATTCAATAGAAAGGATGGCTGTGGTCTAGTTGCCGTTTGTCTTTGAAAACGGGTAGTTTGCACTGTGTGTGTGTGTGTGTGTGTGTGTGTGTGTGTGTGTGTGTGTTTACATGTGTGTTTTGTGTGTATGTGTATGCTCGTATGTGTTTGTAGGTATGCATATTTGTGTGTATATGTGTGTATATATTTTATGTGTGTGTACACATATTCTTGTACATGTGTATTATATGGGGTATACTTGCCTATATGCCACTCCTTATTTCTTGAAACATGCTTGCACTGAATGTACAGCCCACATTTTACCTAGACTGCTTACCCTGAAGGATACCAAGTCTCCAGTCCCCAAGTTTACAGATGTACATAACACATCTTGTTGTTGGGGATCCAACTTAAGCCCCTACATTTGTACAGCTTTACCCACTTAGACATCTCCCTCGACCCACGTTCATCTTTAGAGCCATGTACAGAGTGTGCAGAGTCTGCCTCGGCAATCACAGAGGTGACTTTTTCCTCAACACCTAGGCTATGCCTTCACTCACTGCATACAGACTCTTTGGAGACTGATTAAGCCCCTTCTCAGTGTGTTTCATCTTCTGAACGATTCAAATGTCACAGAGATGCCTCTTTCCCTCCATGCACAGTGTGACCATTAAGTTTCAGATCCTTTTCTGTATAGCCACTGTCTGCTTATCTGTCTGCCACCCTGCTGTCTTAGACATCCCTAGCTGTTTGTGACAGTTACTACATCCACCACTGACTCCTCCAGTTTCCTCCTCTACTCATACCTTCCTTCACCATTCATGAAGATAGGAAATCCAAAAATTTGAATAATTTGAAATGATATATCCCAAAGTCAACTGGCCTCATAGGAAGAAACTCTGCTTATTAAAATCAGAGCAATTTTTCTTTGCCACTTTGTGGGACTCAACATTACACCTAAAAAATATTTAATCTTATTTTACATGTGTGTTTGCCTACATGTGGTCTATGTCTGCGTGGTATCTGTTCTGAATTGTGTTTTCCTTTTGAGATTTCACTGAACTGAGAATATATCTCATTTATAACATTAAACCAAGTTCTGTGCATACTCCAGTGAATCCATCTATGTTTAGCTGATGTGTACGTATGTGAATAGAAGACGACGACAAAGAATTTAGTAAAAAGTGACATTAAAGCAGGCATGAACAAATAAGTAAGGATCTACACGGATGAACTAAAAGAACAATTCAAGACAGTAGATTCTGATGTTCTGAGAGAGATTCCTAGGCAGAGGCCATGTGTGGGAATAGGAGAAGATATGGTAGATAGGAAAAGAATTAGAGTAGGAGGCAGGTAAGAGGATAGTTCCCCAAGAACCACAGGGAAGGTTTACTTATTGACGTGAACCTGTTAAAATTACCTCACTAATAATTTCATTTGTAAAGACTTCTGTGAGTATCCTTAAACTAATCCCTCTCTGCAACATATGTAAGTTCCCATTGCCCGACTTAAAAATAATAATTCGTTGATATCACCTGCATCCCACACTGAGAATATTCTGTTTTTTATTGTTCTGTTTTATAAATTATGTGAAACAATATTTAGCAAAGGCATGTAAGTCTCTTCCTCTCTCTTCCTCCTAATTTCCTCTTCCCCAGCACTCTCTTCACCTCCCCTCTTCTTTCTCTTCTCCCTTACTCAAACACTCCATTTCTCATTTTTCTCCTAGTTATTTTAGCACAAAACAAAACATAGGCATACCCAGGTATTACCATATGGATTAGCTACTTAGTTGTTTCAGAGTCTATATTATTGTAAGCAGAAGCAAGGTCAGGACTATACTACTGTGACCTCCCCATATTAGTCTTCCACACCGCTCTTGTCAATCTCAGCCCCTTTACTATTCCCCCTTCAAATAGACACTATTTAAACTCTCCAAAAATTGCCTTATTATTAGTTATAATTTTATCATACCTGTGTAGGTCTATCCTTAGATATGTAGATTCATTCTTTTTTTAAAAGGCTTTATGTGTATCCTTGAATTCTGTACTTGCCCCTTGTACAACAGGAGAACCCTGCATGAGGACTATAAACTCATATATTTTCCTTTTTGCTCAATTCATACTCATGCTGTAGTTCCAGGCCTTCCTATGCTCTCTGTATTTTTAGACAGCAGTGATCTGCCTCAGGTTCATCCCATTTGCAATACCATAGGTAGCACCGCTCTCTGATCAGAAGGAAGACTGCTACTGTGGATCAGATGGTGATGCTGCTGGTAATGGATGCTTTATGCTTGGACTTACCAACTGGATCTTGCAGAAAGGTATTTCAAAGCTACTATGATTATTTAATTTATTGGTAGAAATACTTCTATTAAACATATTTATCTGCTCTAGTTTGTAAACCCATGACATATTATTACCTTTAGGAAGAGAATACTTCTCATTATTCTTCATTTATGAATTTTCAAGAACTTATTTTGATTTCCCCAGATAACTAGTTAAAATGTGAAACTATCATTAAGTACTGTGTTGGACAAAAGTCACTAAAAGTTTTGCCATTGTTATATTTCAGTTTGTCTATCTCTAGGTAACAGGGGGCTTTTTACAGTTTATTACTAGGTCATTTCATTAACAATTGATCAAGAAAGAAAATTTAAACAGGTTAATAGTAGTTGTGCATTTGTCTATCTGCCCCTCGATTTCTGGCAATTTCTAAGAACTTCACGTATTTTGAAACTTTATTTAATAATGAAGAAATACTCTTGCTGCTGCCTGTCTTCCTGGTGAAGTGATCTTTTCCCTATTGTGAACGGTCCATGTTCTCTCTGTAGTACTCACTGATTTAAAATCTCCTTTCTCATGTACTTATATGGCCATGCCAGCCTTCCTGTCACTTTTTTCTCTTTATTTTTAAATTTCCTTCTTTTAATTCCTAACAATCGTCAGCTGCTATGCATTGCCTAAGCATGGGTACAGGTGTACATGTGTGTTTATGTGCAAGTGTGTGAATATGATTGTGTGCACTTCTATTTGGGCATGTGTGTAAATGTGTGTACATATGCCTTGGTGTGTGCCTGTATGTCTGTATCTGTGTGTGTGCTTACAAGTGTATGTGGCTATGCGTGTCTGTGGGTACACATGTATGTGTGCATACATGTGTGTAATTGTGCTTTTCTGTGTACATCTGGTGTGTATATGCTTGTCCATGTGCCTGTGCATATGTGTGTATGCTATATGTGTATGTATATGTGTATATATGGTATGTACATGGGAACATATGCTACGGTGTGGGGATATGCTTGTGTGTGTGCATATATGTACATGTGTATGTGTGCTTCTTAGTGTACATATGGTGTGTATATGCTTGTGTGTAAACATATATGTATTTCTCTATGTGTGTATGTGTGTGTGTGTGAGTGTGTGTGTGTGAGTCTGTGTGTATGTGTGTGTGAGTGTGTGTGTGTGTGTGAGTGTGTGTGTGTGAGTGTGTGTGTGTGCATGCTGCTATTTTCCCTTTTATGTTGGCTTCATTTCTAAAGTGATTTTCTTCACTTTACATTTTCAATAAGTGATGTAACTTTAGGGCATTTGAATTCTATTCGTACATCGTGTTTATTCACATATCTTATTTTTCCTGATGTAGGCCTATTTTTAAAGAATCACCAATAGTATAGCCTTCTGGCAAACGTTCTTTACTGGAAAAATATTGTTTTATGTGTCCATTTCATAAAACTTACATGGCCCTTAAATTTCTTATTTCTCAACTTTTATGTAAAAATAGCCTTTTTTGGACTTTAGAATATGGCTGCATTTTCACATTAACAGAGAATCTTCCAAATGCCTCCCTCCCGAGTTGTTCCCACTTTTTCCTTCCCCCATGTCAAGTCCATTTTCTTTCTTTCCTTATCCTTCTCTAATCCAACTGGCTTTTATGCTTTGCCCACAAGCCGGGCCTTAAACTTCGAGGTCTCAGGCATGGCAGGCAGGTGTCGTTCTAGCCCTGCAGCTTCTCCTTGCTCTGGCTAGCATTTCTGAGACACACAAGAGTGAAACCAATCCAGCCCAGCAGAACTTCTTGCTAAAGGACCTGTGACTTGTCCCACAGAAGGAGATTTCTTCCATCTTATGTCCTGATGCTGTGCAGGCCTAGCCTGGGCTCCACTGACTGTCTGTTCACAATGACCAGCATGGCTCGTGACATTGATTCAACATAGCTGGGACTTCTTTATACGTGTGAACTCATGTGAATATTACGTGACTTACTTAGATATTTCTTATACCAATTAGCATACACTAAAAAGCAAACAGCACTATCTGCTTTTAAGGTTATAAAATATTTGTACTCTATACATGACCTCTAATGTGTATCTCTTCTGAGATCATGCTCAAAAATCTGACTGACAATGGTTTCTTTTTGCACTTCTCTGCAAACAGTGACTCTATGGCTACAGGCTACTGGTTGTCTCCCTTAGTTTGCCGAGAAGTCTTTCTGTGGCGCTTGCTGTGCACTGTGCTTGAGTTTTCTAGTTTGGAACCAGTGGATAGTCCATGAGAGTAGAAGGCCACGCTGCAATTCCCCCACAGGCTTCCCCTTCCAATATCCACAATAAAACACTTTCTAAATCCTCAGATGCAGGAGAGACCACAGATGGATAGAACCCACAAACGAGGGCAACTCCAGAATAAATTACAGTATTGACTCATCAAGGAGTCACGAATCAGCACCTTCTGACTTCACAAGGCACTGAGTGGAAGTGGGCAGCATTTCTCAAAATGTGTTCCTCCGGAGTTAACAGAAATTAAGTAGTTAGTTCTGGGACTCCAGAGAACATCACTTGAGAAACAGGAACTGAGGCAAAGCAACCCACACCTCTCTTTCTACAACAGAACAAAATAAGAAAGTGGCAAAAATTTTTATAAAGATATTAATGGAGAAACCAAAAGGTCCAAAGATAAAAGTATCAGTGTCATCAGTGTTACCATTTAACTCAACAGGCATTTACATTACCATTAAAAACAACAACAACAACAACACCATGTCTAGTTTTCTTACCTTATACCAAGTGACCGATGGTTTGACACTGGAAGGAAAATATCCATCTACATTTGGACACGTGATATTGTGAATACCCTGTTCAATATACAGCCTGTGCACTGGGAGTCTCATGGGGGAATTGAAACAGCTGTCCTTCTGAACAACTTCCAGGGGAAATGCAACTTTGCTGCAGTAAGTCGTGTTCCTGAAAAGAAGCATGCAATGGTCAGAGGGGTTCATCCGCATTTGATTAAAAATAGCTGGGACCTCGTTATCTGTGATTATTATGTGACTCACTGAGACATTTCTTATACCACTTAGCACCACACACTAAAAAGCAAACATACATATCTGCTGCTAATGCACTAAAATCCTTGTACTCTATACATGGCCTCCAACGTGGATTTAAAATGTTCATGTAGAACACTGTCAGCAGTAGCATTTTTATTAAGGCAAAGTTAAGGATGGCATGTTTAAGGGTGCCATTGACCTTTGAAAAGTGAATGTTTCCAGGACCTTAGCTTCCGACCAGTAAGCTTCAGAATGTTTGTTTTTGTTGTTTTTACAGCATCAGACTTTTAAAAAGAAGAACACAAGGCAATCCACAATCTAATATGTCTAGCCAGTGTTATCGCAGTCAGGAAAATAGGGAGTTTAGTAGAAAAAACAAACAAAACAGTCATAAAGAAAACTATTACATAGTTTTCGAGATTGTTGTATGTACCTACCAGCAATTGTGAAAGGCAAAAGTCAGCCCAGAAAATATCTTAGAGCGAGTGGGAAGCATGGTTTGTCAAGACCAAGCCACATTTCTGTCAAGCTCCACTCCACTCCATCATATCCTGCACTTACACATAAGGCCTCCTATACAGGGAGTAGCTTAAATATTCCTTAATCAAATGTATTGTAATTCAAAACTATCTGAGTATATTACAACTGTCATCTATAATCTTAGTAAAATATAACTTCACTTGAATATGAGAATATGTGCAATAAAATATAGGGAAATGAATCTAACTCCAAAGCCTTAAACACGCCAGAACCTATCTAGTAGTTTGAATGAGAATGACCTCATAGCTTCATACATTTACATGTTTGGCCCCAGTTGATAGACGTATTTGGGTAGGATTAAGAAGTGAGACCTTGTTGGTGGAAGTGTGTCAATGGGGGTAAACTTTGAGGTTCTAAAAGCCCATATCATTCTGAGCTTTCTGTCTCATGGTTATCATCTCAAAATAGGAAATCTCAGCCACTGAATCACCATGATGTCTTCATGCCCTGTTGTCCTGGTCTTCACCTTGACAGTCACAGACTCTCTGGAACTGTGAGCCCCAAATTAAATGTGTGCTTTTATAAGTTGCCTTGGTCATGTGTTTTACCAGAGCAATAGGAAAGTAACTAGACAGAAGTTAGTATGAGATAGAGGCTATTGTTATGACAGGTAAGGCCAGGCTGTTCGGTGGAAGGATGTGGAATCTTTTGGGATTCTGGGAAAGGAAAGCTATTGAATGCTATAAGCAGGGCTTACTAGTCCATTCTAATCAGAGCTGCAAGTACAGTCAGTGGAAGATCATTATAGGTTCTGTCACCCTAGGTGCATGGCAGAGACATCAGCAGTAGCAGGTGCACGGCAAGGACAAATGCCAGGCAGACAGGGAATGGCTCCTTACCAAGGATTAGCCAGTGTTCACATGGGAAATGTGAAAGGATTAACAATTGTTAAAGATGAAAAAGAGCTCAAAGAACATGGATCCTGCTCTTCCACAGTATAGAGAGAGATGCCAAAGCTATAGCTTGGTACACAACTTGTCTTAGTGCACTGAGTGCCTTTGCTAAGAAGTAGCAAAGCTTTTATCTTCTGTCTCTCACCCGATATTCTTTCCAATGCAACCAGCATTATGACCTCTCTTACAGCATTTTCGGTCATAGATAGTAAGAACATGAAAATCTGATGCCCATTAAGTGTCTTCCAATAATATTATTATTGGATGATAGCCTCAAAGGAGACTTCCCTTACTACATGAATTCTCCGAAGGTCCAATGATCCAAAGAAATTTATTTTGGAAGAGAGCAGAGAATCTTTTCACCTAATAAGAAAACATACATTTACCAAAACTTTGTTTTAAGTCTTTGTCAAAGAGATAACCTCCATAACAGATAAAGGAAATAGGCTTACTAATTATTAAAGGATGAAATGTGTTGATAGCCTCCATTAATTCAAATGTTAAGTTTTTAGCTCACAGAAACTCAGGGCTGGACTATCCTTGGAAATCAAGCCTATAAAGATATTAAAGCAAATGAAGTCATATTCATGGACCTTCATCCAAGACAGCTGCTTCATTATAAGTAAAGGGTAGGACACAGAGGCCGGAGAGGACGAAAAGAGTGAAGAGAATATGGGTATATGTAAGTCACGCACTGGGAATGAAACCCACCCTGCCAAATATATTCTCAAACTTATAGTGTCCAAAACTGATACCGATATCCTTAATAAAGAGTGTGAAATTGTGTTAAATGAAAAAAATTAACCAACCAACCAACAAACAAACAAAAAAATCCATGTCCTATATGTGATTTAGAAAACAAATTATTGCTTGGTAGCAAAAGGGGACTGTGAGAGCTTGCCCAGTCATGGATTTAGGTATTATTTTTAGCAAACATCTGCACTGATATGTAGAAAAGAAAATGGACACTTAAATGGAATTAACAAGAAAGGCCCATAAATGTTTTAAAAACAATGATGGAGTTGGTAAGCTTTAGTTGGCTGTTTTAGGGTATAGTTTTGGATTCCAACAGCCACAGTATTCACTTGCTTCTGAGAATTTTGGTTGAAAATGTAAAAGCACTGTGCTAAATATATTGATGTATCCCAAACAATCTTTCTTCTATAAACATACTCTGAGTATGTTGTCTCTGCCAGGTACTTTAAAAGACAAATTAAGCATAACAGATATGAATATGCTCTTCATTGTTCATTTACTAGGGAAAAATGCTTCCAGGAAGGCAAATGTGTAGGCAGGATCCAGGGCCATGGAAAGAAGGCAATAAACCAAACCACATCTTCAGACAACATTGCTTTATATATCACTTCTTAAAAGGAACTACCCATGAAGAATATTCTCAGAGACAGAACCTCTCTGCGTACCACCTCCTTCCTCCCATTTCAGCTGGGCCATTGAGGTAAGGTATAACCCATCTAAAAGTGTCCAACCCCTTCCCAGTTGCCATGGTATCAGCATTTAAATAATACCCTAGGGACTGCAAGGACAAGGAAAAGTCAAAGCTGAGAAGCAGCCTACCTCAACATGCAGGTGTAATTGCCCGTGTCATTGAGGAGGGTGGGCCGGAACCAGAGCACATCTTTCTCCTTACTGATGCGATTCTCTGGAAGGCGGAAATTAATGGGCTCCTCCAGGTCCCGGTCTTGCCTGGTCCAGTACCAGATCAGGGTAAGTCCAGAGGAATGGGCAGTGCTGTAGTTGTACTTCAAGAAGTGTTCAAAGAGGGGGCACTTGATGCGAGCTGGCTCATCTTCAAACACTTGGATTTGTCGCATGGTATCTAGTCCCCAGTCATCACAGCGTTCTGGGAAAAAGCAAAAAGAAAGGGTGGATAAGCCATTTCAAAGAACACTCCAGAACACTATTTGACCTTTTCTAGGAGCCTCTTTCTTCAGCCATTTTCAATAATCTCCCTCTGATAAATATACACAATAAACATGCAATGTGAAGGAATTACTGACCCCAGTCCATTACCCTTTTGTGTTGTATCTTTTGGTGCCAGCTATCTGTGTCTTGGTACTGTGAAATCCTCCAGGGACTAGAGAATGTTTCTCTTTTAAAGAAGACATGGCTTTATTGAACCCTGGACTTAAAAAGATCTAGATGATGAAGTCATAACTGGAAAGTCAACTCGTGTCTAGATGGACAGAAGACTCCTAGTTTTTACCAGGACTCCTGTTTGTGAGGCCTGACCTGTACTTTTCAGCAAAAGATAATGTATGCCACAAACTCATTGTAAGAAGATAAAATGAAGCAGGTGAATGAATGAAAACATATTTTGTTAAGTGATGAATTCAATAAACCCAAAGCATTAATCCTCTTTTAAAACATTTACATTTTGTGGAACAAATCTTTAAAATTCAGTGTATTTTACATTGTATACCTCAAGCTGGCCTGGCCATGCATGTCAATCTACTGTGCAAACAGAACTGCAGAACCTGGGGGTGGGGGTGGGGGTATCTACCTTATTTTATACTAAAAAGTATTCAGGAAAAAAAAGATGTAATAATTACTTTTGTTTTCCCAAGAGTGACATCAGAATGGTGTAATACAGAAGGTACCATAAAGATACAAAAAGATTTCCAGAGGTGATAAGGGTCCTGTGAGGACCAGCCAAACCACTGGACAGTTTAATTTATTTCTTGTATTACTAATAGTCGTGTGTGTGTGTGTGTGTGTGTGTGTGTGTGTGTGTGTAAAAATATACATACATGATGTCATATGTTTAAATACATAAAATACATACAAAATTTAAACTTCGAATGTTTCCTTACATTCCCATTTACATCTAAAATTTCCATTTTATTTATAATAAATGAAAATAAGGTTTCTTAAAAAAATCATATTATAACCAATGATATTTTAAAATAAAATAGTAGCCATGAATATGAAAGACATCATAGAAGTTCGAATGAGAATAGACCCTATAGGTTCATATGTCTGAAATCTTGGTTTCTAGTTGGTGTCACTATTTGGGAAGGATTAACAGATGTGACCTTGTAAAGGGAGGTATATCACTGGGGGAGAGCTTTGAGGTTTGAAAGACTGATATAATTCCCAGCTTACTCTCTGCTTCATGAGTTTCTCCTCTTTCGTGAACTCTAATCTTCACAACCACAAGCCCAAGTAAGTGTTTTCTTTTCAAAGTTGTTTTGGTTGTGTTGTTTCAGAAATAGAAATAGAAACACAAAAAAGACAGACCTCTACCATGATAACACTAAAGTGGTGATCAAGGAAGCTCAGGTAAAAGATAGATGTGGGAAGATCTCTAGGAGTTAGGGGCCAGTCTGGTACACATAGAAAGTTCCAGACCAGACAGAGCTGCATAGTGACTTCCAATTTTAAAAGGAAATCCAGGAAGACAGTAAAAGATGGAAATACCTCATTTATCCAAAACATCAAGGTCAGGTACATGCTTATTTTACTAAAACAAATTTGTAGAGTCAATGGACTATCTAACCACTGATATTCCACTGATGTTTTTCACAGAAATCAAAAAAAAAATACATTTGCAAAAGTGTTGTGGAAGCACAGAAAACCCTAAATATCTACAGAAATCCTGAGGAGAAGAATAAAGCTGGAGGTAACAGCACATTAGATGTCAAGTTATACTGTAGAGCTGTGGTAAAAGGAGGGCACAAAAATAGACAGGTGGATCAATAAAGGAGATGGAGGGCTACAAAATCAGTACCATCTGGATTTTTGACAAAGATGACAAAAATACACAAGAAAGATGCCATCTTCAACAAATGGTGCTGGAATAACTTGATATTAGAAGAATGTCACTAACTACTTCTCTTTCCCGGAAGCTCCTAGTGGATAAGTCGGGAGTGCACTTTAAGACACAGACAGGAAAGCGCTTTCTAAGCAGGACTCTGATCACTCAGGATGTAATCTAGCAGTTGAGAAGTGGATCTCCCCGGCTACAGAAAGAGGACTCTTCAGGCTCCATGTTAGGTCACTCAGCTAAGGTTGTCTGCCTTGACTCCTGGGAGCCTTCACCATCGCTGGGCTCTGAACTTCCTAGAGATTCCTCCAACTCCTCTACCCCCAGCAGCTGCAGGTTTCCATTCATTTTCCTGACCTTCTGACCCTTTCTCCTTTCCTGAAGCCAGGCAGGACCCCCCTCTTCCCCAGTGGAGGGATAAGAACACAGACCCACCCACAAAACATTTTGACCCAAAATTTGCTGTCTAAAAGAAATGCAGGAACAAAATGGAGCAGAGACTGAAGGAATGGCTGACGAATGACTGGCCCAACTTGGGACCCATCCCATGGGTAAGCACCAATCCCTGACACTTAATGATACTCCATTATGCTTGCACACAGGAGTCTAGCATAACCGTCCTCTGAGAGGCTTCACCCAGCAGTCAATGGAAAGAGATGCAGAGACTCACAAACATTAGATGAACTCTTTGGGAAGAGTTGGGGAAGGACTGAAGGCCCTGAAGGGGATAGGAACTGCATGTGAAGACAAACAGAGTCGATTAACCCAGACCTTTGAGAGCTCTCAGAGACTGAACCATGAACCAAAGAGCATATACAGTCTGGCCCATGGCTCCTGGAATATGCATAGAAGGTGTGAAGCTCAGTCTCCATGTGGTTTCCTCAACAACTAGGGCAGAGACTATCCCTAAAGCTGTAGCCTGACTGTGGAATCTGTCCCTCAACGGAGCCGTCTTGTCTGACCTGTCTTGTCTGGCGTCAGTGGGAGAAGGTGAGCCTAATGCTGCAAAGACTTGATACTCTGGGTTGAGGGGATACTCAGGGGCGCTCATCCTCTCAGAGTAGAAGAGGCGGGGAAATGAGAGAGGTATTCAGTGAGGGGGGGGGCAAAGAGAAGCATTTGGGATGTAAACAAGCAAGCAAACAAAGAAATAAAAGTGAATCTCATGTAATTAACAGTCTTGTCCATCAAAGAAGACTACTGATTGAGTGGAGAGGCAACCCACAGAATCAGAGAAGCCAATTGCCAACTATACACCAAACAAAAGCTTAGAGTCTAGAATATAAAAAACTGGAACTGACCGGGAAAGTTCCTCTATGCTGGCTAGCTCCTACAGTGTTGGAATGGGCTATAAAGGCCACTGAAGCACAAAAATCATCAATGGCTTCATTCGGTGGTAGACTTTGCCTGATAGAATACTGATCTGCCCAGAAAGATCTATCTATTCATCAAATAGAGCAATGCATGCTATGAGGGTAACCACTTTCTGATTCGATTTTTGGCCTGTTCTACTGTAAAGAATTCATGCCTTGTACTGTAAACCCACTTAGTCAAAATACTGTGGCTGGGGAGGTCATATCCTTGGTGGAGGATGACTTACTATGGCTGCGGTGCAAAATATAGTTTCGATTTGTTTTATAAATATTTGTGTTTCTCTATACTAGAGCTGCTTTCAATGTGATCAGAGAAGCTTGTTTTTTTGTTTGTTTTCTGTTTAGTTGTTGATGTTGCTTTGCAGTACTCAGCAGTCCACACAGAGACTCCTAAATAGTCAAGATACTAGGAATAATGACTATTGAGTGTTCAGTCCTATCAGCAATCTTCCGATACGTAACATTCAGAGAACATAAGATTAGTCGGGGCAGAGAATGTCACAGGGCTTCAAACAGCTGCCTTCTTGACATGACTTGGCTGTTGTACTCATGAATTCATGAACAACAGCAGTGGTTACAAGACATGAAATAGATGAGGTCAATTGACATTCCAGCACAGGTTTGAGAAGTTCTCATGAAGTCCCACCCCTCTGTAAGCAGCTATTGGAAGTAATGGCTGCAAAGGGAGGAGTCTTCTTCAAGGGTGTGGTCACTGGAAGATGGTCCACACACCCAGGCACATTTGATTATCACTTACTGGACTCACTGGGTTAGAAAAAATAGGCATGAAGGTGGGTCGGGGCATGTTGAGGGCCTTCCAGAGGGGTTGGAGAGAGGAGTAAGAGGTGGAGATGACCACGATATTGTATACATGAAAAAAAAAATCACTATAGTGTAAATTAAGTAATAATCCGATCACTTCCTTTTTAACTCTTCACACATCTCACTTTTAATCACATGCACAGGCGATGTAGCTGTACTTACATAAGTAAGCTTTTTTATTTTTAAAAAATGTTTTTATTAATTACTTGAGAATTTGATCATGCTCATCCGCCTCCAACATACCTCCCACATCCTCTCCTACCTCCCTATCCACCCAACTTCAAGTTCTCTCCCCCCTCACTCTTCCCTCTCCCAATCTAACCACATTTGTTTTCATTTTTGAAGTTGTATTAATTATAATATCCTCACATTACTTGAATGTTACTATTTTATGGCACTTAAATTTTTTTTTCATTAAGACATCTTCCTGTACAATTTCCTCAAAGTGTGAAAGATACTTTTTCTGGAATGATTAATTAGGATTATGATATATGCCATCTAAATGATATATATCAACTTTATAAGAAATTTGTAAATATGAAATTACATTGAATTCAAGTATTTTCTAAAAATATTCTATTCATGTTTATTTTTTGTGTAAAAGTATTTTCCCTCCATGTATGTATGTGCGACAGAGGACAGAAGATGTTGAATTCCCCAGAACTGGAATCACAGAAAGCTGGGAGGCACAGTGGGCTTACTGGGAATTGAATCTCGGTCGCTGGAAGAACAGTCCTCAAATCCTATCTCCATAAACTGAAGCATCTGCTTCTGAGGGAAGGGGAAGATCATAGATGGCAGCCATCTTTTATATATCACCACTTAGGATGCTTTTTCTGAAAAGCTAAATGTTACACAAGTTTTAAACTGCTTCTTTGAGATACTTTTATGTTTACCTATCTTAATGTAAAAATTATTTTTAATCATCATTTGACAGCTCTCAAAGTAGTCTTCAAAAGCAGTCTGTACTCTTTTTCTCCTCTGCATTGTACACCTCTGCAACGGGAAGCTATGATTTATTCGACTGAGACTGCGATTTCCATCCCCTTGAATCTGGGCTAATCCTGATATTTATATGAAGATACAATGCAGCCATAGACCTGATGACTTTAGAACGTTTTTGTCTTCTTGTTAGCCTCTTACTACCATAAGAATAAATCTGGTTCAAATCAGAGCTGAAGTGTGCACCAAGTTGTGTACATATGGGCCACATCTAAAAGGACAGCTGTCTGGCTAAGTCCCAAACCTACAATTGCCCAAAGCCAGGCCAGAGTGAATGCCCCCAGGCAACCTACAGACTCATGAGCACAGCCACATATGTAACAGTTAAGGTGAAGACTTGTCATAAAAGTTCAGGATTATTCCATGAACTGTTTGCAGCAGTAACTAACAGCCAACATGACTCTGTCAACAATTATTTTACTTTTGACAAAAGCCAAGAATTACATCTATCTATCTCAGAAAAAAAGGAAAAAATATTTGACTTCTAAATAGTTCTCCAGGAAATTACATGCAGTACTTTTCAAGACTCAACGATGAGTGACTTTTATTAACTCTGCTTTTTGTAGTCAACATCAAGAAAGAACTGAAAAGTTCAAAGGCTTTTTTACATCAATATGCATTTATGATAACTGTATAATAGTACTTTTTAAAAAACATTTATTCACATTCATTAATTACATTTTCATTAGGGCTGTGAAGTTTCAGAATAAGTTCATTTAGTTTACAGAAATTTACAACAGCTTCTCTGATATACTTAACAGTTTGAATATGGGAGCCCAATTCCATTTCTTTCTCAAGCTCCACTAAGACAAAAATATTTTTCCAAGACATGATCCAGAGTATCAACAAGAATAAGAGAAATGGCTATGTCAATATTAAAGGAAGAGAAACTAACCAATTTAGCAGATTTCAAAACACAAACCGTAAGCCAACAAGGAAATGTTGGGGAACAAACTGAACTGCAATCCTGAATACAGCCAAGACCTAGAAACTGTCAGCAGCAGTACAAAGAGTTCTGTTCACCCTACATACCCACCCTCCTCCTCACATATTATAGACATTTCAAGTAAGAGAAGGCATGTGACTTACTTGGGTCAATACACAAATGCCACTTGTGGTGGGTGTTTTAATGACTAGGTTGTATTTCATCAAGCTCTCTTCTGTCTTGTGAAATACGACACAGAGACTGAGCCTCCCTTGTTCAGGCCCCTCCATGCAATGCAGAAGGTCTTCTCAGTCATAGAGATTGAGATTTTCTCATTGCCACTACCATCACTATATTCTAACCTGGAAAATGAATCAGTGACTCCAAACACTAAAGAGATTCTGCTTGTGTGGGGAGTGGCAAAATAAGAAGGCTTAGATGAAAACTATCAATGAAAGTTAAAACTATCAATGAAGATTATATCCTCTGATCCATTTCCACTTTCCTCACTGAGCACCATTCAACACTCAGCTCCAAGGTAGGGGCATCCACATCATTTATTTTTAAGATAGGGCGGTTACTATTGCTCTGGTTGGACATGGGGCTTGCCATAGAGAACAGAGATCTGCTCGCCTCTGCTCCCCAGTACTGGGATTGAAGAAATGTCCACCATGATTAGCTGTCACTCAGACTTTTGGATGAGCCCCAAGCAGGAAAACGAAAGAATCTTTGGTAAAAGGCCAAATATTTGAACTTGGGGGCTCTTGAATTCACTGTCCAGTCACATCGCCCAAAGGAGAGTTCCAAAATTAAACTTAACATTCACATTTAAATTTCTAATCAGCTTCTTAAATGTAATTATAAAATCCAGGAAGATTCTGAGAAAATTCTGTATAAATATACTTCTCAGTGACACAAGTAAATGAATTTGAGAAAACTAAGATTATCCAAGGAGAACATTTGAGAAGGTATTGTGATTCTTATCTTAGAGAGGTAAGGAGCCAGTCATAGTCCTGCAGAACAAGGCCCTGTAACAGAGGAATATTCAGGGACATAAAGGCTAACTAAAATTCTCGCATAACTGCCAATGTAAAACTGTAATAGATGGTTTGTTTGGAAGGTAAAATTAAGGTTTTTCCTAAAAGGTAAAGTTAAAACAAGGGAGAATGTATAGAAAATAAACACTGAAATTAGAAAGACAGTCAAGGAAGCGCAGCATTTCATGATACAAACCACAAAAGGAAAGCAATCAAAGAGAAAGAAGAAAACTTTCAATTAAATCACTCAAAGGAAAAAGTTCCAGGGTGGAAATACGGAAGATCCTGATGCAGAGGGCCCTATCATTATGCCAAGTGTGCCTCGCCACAGGCAGGGAAAATAGATCTACAGCAGCCAGGGATCCTGAAGACATTAGCATGAAAGATATATTTCCATAAACTACAAGAAAGGATGAATGAAAAATCTGCACACTAAAGTTACGTCAGATATAAAAGTGCTAGAGAAGCCTCCACGCTGCAAGTGAAGACGAGAAGATCCATAGTAGGCATAGGGGAAGAGAAAGGGTTTCCAGTGCTGTCTCTAACCCTAACGCACGATCAAGCACTAAGGTCAAATTTGCAGACAGATAACAACACTTACATGTGATTCCCCATGCTCTGTATCAGAAAGCCTGTGGAGTATGCACGATATGAAAGTGAAAGAAAATACAAAGGAAAACCCAGGATCAGGATTGGGGGATTCAATTTAAGTGGGCAGAGTAACAATCTGCAATGGGCTGGAAAGATCTCAGGATAACAACCTTGTGGCAGAGTTCAGCGAAGACCAATTCAGACAGTGGAAATCAACAATAAGGAAAAGTAATCAAGTGTCTGACAGATTACAGTGACATTATCACTGTAAAAAAGAGAAAAAAAAGTTTTCAGAAAAGCAAGAAAAAGCAAAAAAAAAAGCAAGAAAAATATTAAGAGAAGACAATTTAGAGCACATGGAAAATACAATTAATAAATTCAAGCATTAGAAAAGTAACCTAAGAATAATTTATTACAATGTAAAGTCACATGGTTTGAATGGCTGTTGGCTGTTGATTTAACTAAATATACAAGGGTATTGAGTAATGAGGAATAGGTAGGAAAAATTGGGAAGATAGAAAGTGAAAAAGGATAACTTTTATTTTATTATGACAATAAAAATAGAATGCATTGGGTTGAGTAAGAAGATGGCAATATACATAAATTGATTAGCAAAATATAGAAGGAACAAAGCTGAAGAAATAAATGAAATGTTTAAAAGTATCTTTGAGCAGGGCAACTGGTAGGATAGGAAATGTCATAAAATGTCTTACAATTATTGACTTAAAATAACTGATTTTCTGTAAGGTTTGAAAAGTTAGAATAATGAAAAGGATGGAAAGAAGAAAGGAAGGACGTAATGAAGGAAGGAGGGAAGGAGGGACTGGAGGAAGGGAAGTAGGGAAGGAGGGAGGGGTGATGGCAAGGAGGGATCCAGGAAAGATATGTTACCTAATACAACTGACAAAGCCTTCACCAGTGTCAAATAATTTGAAAGGCACATAATGTTTTTAGAAAATGTCTTCATTTTATGTTTTAATTGTGTTCATGTGAATTGATTTAACAGTCAGTTCACTGTTCGGTTATAAAGTACATAATTGAAAAGACAGAGAGACAGAAGGTTAGAACAGCTGACAGAGGCTGGAACGTCACCATGGTACGTCTATTGTCTGGATGAACTTAGGAACCACAGACTTGTGCTTCCTAAAGGCACCCACTGTCTACTGACGCTTCCACAGGCAGCTGAATTTAAGCTCTGCTTTCAACACAAATAGGTGGTAAAGCCAAGACCCTTACATGAAGATCATCCTTGGTGGGATGCCTGGCAGTGTATGTTTCAAAAAATAAAAGAATTTACAGACAGACATAGTGGGTCAGCAATTACAAGCTTTATTCAGAAGGGGAGGTGAAAACACAGAAGCGGAATGACTTTGACGAGTGAAAGGCTGCTGCACACTGGGGAAGGTTAAGTAGCTTCTTTGACCAATTTCATAATAATGAGTGATGCTAACCATATTCAAATTGTTCATGCATTCACCTCGTATTAGAAGTTTTGTAGTTATATTGCCAGTAGTGAGGTGGCTATAGTGAAGTTACGCATGTCCAGGAGTGTCCTGCACATAGCTTTGAAGCTCTCAGAGTATTCATGGGAGTAGAATGCTTTCATTAGGGTGTTGGCCATTGTCCCTGATCCCTCACTCCAGACTCAGCCACTGATTCTTACTTCACACAGACCCATTCTACAATCTATCTCATTCACAGAGCCCCACCGACAGATCACTGGACCATCTTTGGGAAATTGGAGAGAAACAGAACACCTTGCTGAAAGTAAATTATAACTTCATTAGCGATACTCTTTAATATTATAACCTGGCACTTTGGCGCCTGCAGGTCTTTACAGCCATTAGTAAAGATTGATAGGAAGGAGATAGGAGAAAAGGAGAGCCAGCATAAAATCTCAGTCACAGACAGACACACAGGCAGATGAATATCAGGTGGATCTTGGGAATCACAGTGTGGCCTGTAGGGATAGATGCTTCTCAATACTGTGTCCTCCCAGGTCCATGGGAAGGTCATACATGCCTAAATCTTAGGATTAGAGCATGTGATTTGGTCTAGGCAAGGAAATAAGGGTACAAGTAATGTGTTTGAAACACCATCCATAATCTTTGAGGCTTCCTCTAGCCCTATATGCATATTTTTAAAACAGAAAAACATCAATAAAACAACTTTTTAATTGAAATATAATTACATAATTTCTCCCCACCCTCTCTCATGTATCCCCCTTGCTTCCTTCCAAAAGCATGGCTTCTTTTTCTTTAGTTAAAATATATGTATGAACAAGTACATACATATGTCTAAAAACATAAATATAACCTTTTCAATATGTTTACTATTACCTGTATCCGTATGATTTCAGGGCTGTCCAATTGATGTTGGATAACCAACTATGGGGCTCATTCCCAGGTAGGAATATTTCTCCCATTCTTGGCATTTCTTAATTGCCTATGCGTATGCCTTTGCCTCCAGGGTTCCATGAGCTTTCTCTCTTCCGTATTAGCCTGTCTACTTTGGGTTATGTTAGGTAGGCACGTTGCCAAGACTTCATGAGTATAGCTTCTAGGCCATTTCTAGAAGATACTCTCAAAGAAGACTGCATGGTTCTCTGGCTCTTAAAGTCTTTCTTTTCCCTCTTTCATGATGTTCCCGGAGGCTTAGGTACAAGAGTTAGACAGCAAATGTATAAATGAGGTTGGGCATCCGAGGAATACTTGTTCTCTGTCTTTTGACCAACTGCAGTTTTCTGTAATGATCTAATAGAGAATCATCCCAAAAATGGGATCCTGTATCCCTACAACTTGGAGTAGAGCTTCCCAGGGATGTGATCTTAATCTTTCAAGGAACTTTGACATGAGAGGAGTAAAGACATTAAAAAAAAATCTCTACCGTATTAAGACTTGAGATTTATCACAAAACCCAACATCACCTATCATGACTAATGTGGAGAGTTTTGTTTCCTCGCATAAATATATCAAGAACAAATATTTCAAAGAGTATTTGCTGCCAATAGCTTCTCAAGGAATAGTCAGATTTGGTGCCTACCTCCCCTCATAGTGGATTTTGTGTGGCTTTAGCTTACTTAGATCTTATACACATAGTCAGAGACACAGTTAGTTCATATGTGCAAATTCCCTGTTATGTCCAGAAAACCCTGGGGGGTTGTCGTTGTTCTTGTTAGTCATCCACCACTTCTGCTTCTTTCACTCTTTCTGCTTCCTCTTCCGTGAAAATCACTTTGCCTTGGCAGGAGAATGTTTGATAAAGATGTCCCATTTGGGGCTGAGAACTCTACAGAAGAGTCATTGCTAATTCATAGCCACCAGGAGAGAGGGAGGTTTAGTTTTCACTAAGGGTATGATCAATTGTGCTCCAGTGCATGGATATACACACGAGACTACATGGTCAGCACAGATTGGACTCAATGGGCTTTTTGAAAAAGAAAAAGAGAGAACACAAAAGGTGAAGGGCAAGAAGAGGGTAGATTTGTGATGAGTGAGGGAAGGGAAGTTAATCTGATCAAAATACAATGTATGGAATTTTCAAAGAATGAATATATATAAAAGTAATCAGAAAATAATATTTATTGAAGGTCTCCACATGCCGACCTCTAAATAAAAACTCTAAACCAAGACTCCAGTCATTTAATATATTTTTGACTAAAGTACATGTAATTTATTTTTAAAGGGAGAAGACATAACTATATCTGTTTGGTGTCTCCGTTGTATTATATTTCATATGAGTAAGACTGTAAAGTGAACTAGACTCCTTTCCCACGGGGACTGAGAACATACTTATCAGTATTCATAAACATTAGTGAAAATGCTTTTATTGTTGAGCTTTTCCTTTGGGATATGTATCCATTTGAAATTTACTCTGTGAATGTTTAAGTTTTTCTACCTGAGGATATTTTTTCGGGGCATTTTTAAAATTATTCAATGAACAAATAAAAATGAAATCTATAGCAACAGGCTGTAAATGTTGTGTATGTAATACCAAATTAATTATAAAATTCACTCCAGGCCCAGGCAGGGAAGGGCTGTTGTGTAAATAAAGTCATTTCTGATACTAGAAAAGAGAACAGATCAAATTACTGGTCTAGTGAGCTATTTTTCCTTGAAAACGCCTTTTCTTATACACTTTGCTCCACAGTAGAAGTCCTGTCTAAATTGGCCCTTCATCTTGAGGGAGACACAAAAAAATCATCATTTCTCTCAGTCAAAGGGTTTCTTAAGGCTGAGCCTGGGTGACACACAGGAGTAATGGAAAAGCTGGGCAAAGCCAAGTCACTGGAAAATCCAGCCCACGCTCCTGAGAGCAATTAGCATTTATATAGCAGGGTATACATTTTAACTAATTAATCTCACAACACCCTCTTGGGCCTCATGCCCATTCCCACATTACATGCCAGGAAATGGAGACAGAGAGATTCACAGGCTTCCTTTTGCCTGAGTGGTAGCACAAATAAGAGCGCCCTGAACGTCGATCCGGGACACTTGTTCCGTATCTCTGCACACACATTCAAAGCAGGAAATTTCCCATAGGAAAGCTCTTCATATATTTGTATTTATGAAATATTTATGGAGAACCTGCTGGGGCACTGAGCTGAGCTCTGAGGCATCTGAGAATGCAGGATGCGAAGACACAGAAAAGCAAGAACAAAGATCTGCTTTGTGGAAGGCGTATGACAGAATTACATTCCACATGGACATCTTCTCCACATAAAATTTACTTCTGATGTGACCTCAGATAAAATGCTTCCTTTCATCTCAGTTTCTGCACATATAACTTAGCTATACAGCAACAGACCTGAGGAAAATGTGTGTGTGTGTGTGTGTGTGTGTGTGTGTGTGTGTGTGTGTGTATGTGTGCCTTTGATATAACAGACAGATGAGGAGGTAAATGAACTTAAAGAGAGTAAACTTTAACCCTCGATTATAGAACGTTCAGCCCATGATTTTGTGGATGCTTTTGCTGTGGGTTTCTGTGGTGGACGAGGCACCTCCAAATCCCAGAAACCAGAAAGAAACAGAGAAAGGACAGGGCCAGGGTTCCAATATTTCCATCCATTCCCAGAGGAACCTAAATTCCTCTCACTGGGATCCACCCTTAAAAGATCCACAGTGTTCCAGGATCACAGGCTGGTGGAAGCCCTCAAGGCTCAGTTTTGGAGAACATTCAAGATTCTAACTACAGCAATATATTAGCTTAATCTACCAGACAAATTTGAATTAGTGCTAGCTCCTAATGAAGTTACTAGCCTTAATAAAGCTAGGACTGTTATAAAAATTATACAAATGAACTAATGTAAGAGGCTGCTTTTGCTAAAACACAGTGCCTCTCCCCTCAAGCTTGCCTCTTAATGAGCATCTCAAAGCAGGTTAGAAGTTTGGCATCTATGCCATTATCTTGAACCTGTCTTAGAATCAATTTCAGAAAAGATTTTTGCTCAACCCTACGAGATACATATTAACCATGTATCCATCTTATTAATGGTGATATAACATTGATTTGTCCTAAATCTACTTAACCTCTCTTATCCGCCTTTTATGGTGAAATCACCTAGAAAAGAGGAAGTGCAGTGCTTTCAAGACTTAAAGAATGGTGAGCCTTGAAAGTACACCACTGCAGGATGAGACTGTCCCACAGAGAATAATTGCTTCGTGACAGGAACTGAGGTTTAACTTTTAAGCAGGAACATCAGCTCCTGACGGTAAGACACTGGATTGCTCCATAAGGCAATATGACCCGAAGACCTTGTGGAACTAGATAATAAGCAACCAGAGCAATGTGGAAAGAAGGCTACTTCACTATGTATACTTTCCATGCCACTCCAACTGTCTTTCTATTAAAGCTGAGGGTCAGTACTTCTGAAGACACTACTCCCCTTATCTTCCAATATAACTATATGGAAGACTAAATTAACTGCTGGATTTCACCATTACCATTCTATTCAGCTTTTAGAGTGAAAGGTCAGACCTCATTTACTGGAACACACTCAAATCAGAGGCCTTTCTCTCTTATCCCTCTTATAATATTAAGTTAAAAATAACATCTAAAAATAAGCTTGGTATTATATGGTTCTGTTATTGTATATTATGAAAAAGACAGAGTACAGGATGGTGGTGGTAATGCTGAGTCTACATTGGGATTATTATCAATCTGTTGATTAGATCACCTTGGAAATCTCGCCATCAGAATCTTCTAGTACTGCTATTGTGAAGAGAAGTCAGAGAGTAACTGAAAGAAAAGGGCTGGCTCTACATTCATCCTGGTAGTTTGCTTAATTTTGTAATTTCGAATGATATGCGTAATTCAAGGTGCAAGCCAATGGTAAGGCAGCCACCTCCATTGAGCATGATAAACATCATGAACACATCAATGAGTACTGGAAGGTTGGTGTAACAAATATGAGAATTTCAGAATGAAAACAACAGGTCACCCAACAAATCAGGCTTGCGGCAGAGACAAAGCCTCAGAGTTGGGGAATTAAAGACATGATTCATAGGCAGGCTCTGACACCTAATGGCTTTATTCATTAATAGCTAAACCGTGTGCTGAGCATTCCCACCATGTATATACTAAATCCGAGTGTTACAGTAAATCTCATCAGCACTACAAAGACACACTAAAACTCAGTACCAGGTAAGTGGCAAGAAACAGTGTGTGTGTGTGTGTGTGTGTGTGTGTGTGTGTGTGTGTGTGCATTAGCATGTTAGAGATTGACAAGTCAATGTGACATGTGGTAAGATGGGAGGGTATGCTGGAAAATATCATCCTGAGTGAGCTAACCCAATCACAGAAAGACATACATGGTATGCACTCATTGATAAGTGGCTATTAGCCCAAATGCTTGAATTACCCTAGATGCCTAGAACAAATGAAACTCAAGACGGATGATCAAAATGTGAATGCTTCACTCCTTCTTTAAAAGGGGAACAAGAATACCCTTGGCAGGGAAGAGAGAGGCAAAGATTAAAACAGAGACTGAAGGAACACCCATTCAGAGCCTGCCCCACATGTGGCCCATACATATACAGCCATCCAATTAGACAAGATGGATGAAGCAAAGAAGTGCAGACCGACAGGAGCCGGATGTAGATCGCTCCTGAGAGACACAGCCAGAATACAGCAAATACAGAGGCGAATGCCAGCAGCAAACCACTGAACTGAGAATAGGACCCCCGTTGAAGGAATCAGAGAAAGAACTGGAAGAGCTTGAAGGGGCTCGAGACCCCAAAAGTACAACAATGCCAAGCAACCAGAGCTTCCAGGGACTAAGCCACTACCTAAAGACTACACATGGACTGACCCTGGACTCTGACCTCATAGGTAGCAATGAATATCCTAGTAAGAGCACCAGTGGAAGTGGAAGCCCTGGGTCCTGCCAAGACTGAACCCCCAGTGAACTAGACTGTTGGGGGGAGGGCGGCAATGGGGGGAGGGTTGGGAGGGGAACACCATTGGGAAGGGGAGGGGAGAGGGGGATGTTTGCCCGGAAACAGGGAAAGGGAATAACACTCGAAATGTATATAAGAAATACTCAAGTTAATAAAAAAAAAAGATGGGAGGGTATGGGGATGGTAGAGGAAACAGGAAAAGTGAAGCAGAGGTAACCAATACTAGCAATGATAGCCAGGGTAGTCGTTGAGTCCAGTGATGTCTCCCGACTCCTCTCTCATCAAGGCTATAAAGCATTAATGATATGGATGACTGCATGAATCTTCTGTATACTGGGAAGTTTCTAGCTACAATTGTTTAAGTACTAGTTAAAATTAACCTGTGAATTGTCATTTTTACTTGTGGCAGATCTCCAGGTCTGTGGCAGATCCTGTTTCTCCATGTCTCATCTACTGCACTTCTGTGGCAACATTTCCCCTACTTTTAGACTTTCAGAATTTTAAGGTTGACTCACAGCTACTCAGAATAAGGGTGACATTTCCCAGCTTGCCATCCATTTACATGTGATGAGGAAAGTAGGTTCCAGCCAATGGGATGTCTGAAAGTATCCTAGGGTAGAGACTTTTCTTGAGAGACACTAATATATGGAAAAAATTCTGCAGCTCCTGCTATAAGAGTCCTTATTTCTAACTGCTTGGGACATGGACATGGGAGTGGCAGTTCCGTCATAGGTCCATAGAATGGATGTCACACTCCAAAGTTGCTGAAACGAGGCAGGATTTTGCACAATTATACAGCTCTTTTGCCAGCCGTGAATTTTCTTCCTGTAATTTTTCCATGAACAACAAACACTTTTCTATTGTGCTCTTTGAATACCCTACTCAAAGATTTGACCTTGACTTACCAGTGTCTCAGGAGCCCAACCATATTGAAGACTTCAGACCCCATTGGAATCTAATGGCAACAAAATTTTCATTTTAAAGATGCTGTGCTGATCCTTGGCCTCATTACAGTGGGAAGCTCATCCACGTGAACACACCCTTTGGGTCTCCTCACTGGTGGCTGATTTATCATCACTAATTTTGAGGTCTCCCTATACTTGCTAGAGTGAGTAAGCAAAACAACTCTTAAGGCTTTATCACTCCTGTGGGGCTATATCTCTTTCATTAATATTTAGATTTAAAAAATGTTTGTCCTTTAAATATTTAAAGTACCTAGGTGTTTTACTATCACTGTCTTATAGTAGGAAAAATTTTAAACATTTCACGAATCACATGCATAGAGAATATGATATGTGATATGTGGTAAAATCTTAAAACTTAGATATTATTTATTTGAGAGGGAGTAGAAGAAAAATCTCGAATAGTGGTATACAAATTGCCCCTAAATTTTTTTCTATTTGTCAACCAAACCATCAGAAGGGAAGAGATGAAAGTGAGAGGCGGGAGAGGAGCTGAGGGGCTGCGAGCATCCATCATCCATCGTCGTGTCACTTAGGCTCTTCAACAGTCCTGGGCTAATAACTTGGCAGATGGCTTTCCTGGACCAGATAATTAGAAATACCTTACTCCCACCAAAAAATGGGGGAATTTTCTTGATTGAGTAATTTGAAGAAAATAGAAAATAGCCCTGGGCAGATGATAGCAGATGATAAGATTTGCCAGATATGGGAACGATGCCAGACTCAGGAAAAGGCGCAGGCTAGGGAGGGAAAGCCACAAGACACCCTTCAGACAGTTAGAGACTGCTCCTGAACAAGCCGGCTGCAAAGGTACACTGATCCTCCGTGTAACACCAGCTATTTCTCTTTACACTCTTCTAATGGCTGTCGTTTCATATCAATTGGAAGTGGCAGCCTTGTCTGATTCAAAGAAAAAGCCCAGTAAATGTGATTAGCAGTCAAACATGAAAACAAACAGAAAGGGAAGACAAGGAGGGGAAACAGAGAAAAGGAATACTTACATGCAGATCAAAGGAGAACTACCATTTATGATGTTTAAATATGAACTGCAGTAACTAACACCTGAAGTCATAGAATGAAGTTATCTGCAGGTTCTCTCAGAGTCCTGGTCTTTCAGAGTCCCTGCTACTATGCAGTCAACACACACATAAGGATATCTAAAAATTTTTCATTTGATTTCAAGTTGAGGGGCCTCCCTAACTTGGTGAGTACAAATGACACTTTCTTGCAGCTTTTTTTTTTTTCTGGCAGAGAACTTCTAACAACCTTGGATCCTAGAGCACCAGGGGTCTAGATGAGCCACTCAAGGTCTCCAGGCTTTCTTGTAATAGCTGCAAAATCAATTCACAGATGGTTTTGAAGCACAAGGAAACCTCAGACTTTAATATCCATAAAGGGCCCAGAGCCACCCTGCCTGCAGTCCTGCATAATAAGTAGGAAGTTGGAACAGATTGTATGATGGTACCTAGAACAGCTCTATGGCTCCCATCACAGAAGCGGCAGAGGTTAGCAGGCCAGAGAATGCACTAACAGTGTGGTACCATGGCTCCATTATTTTCTTTACAAAAATTACTGTAACGAGTATCTTTGCATGGCTTAAAGGAATGCCTTTCTTTGCAGAGCTGTTGTGACAATACACAAAATGGCTTATGTCAAGTGTGGCACAGTACACTAGGGAGCTTCTAAGCAGTCATTAGCTGGGCTTTGCACTTCTTTTGTTCTCTCCCTGGCAATCTTTTCTAATCCCCTATTAAGATGTGAAGATCCAATTACGACTCCAGTGGACGCATCGAGCAGCATCAAGTCCACTCTGTGTATGTCTAGTATGATATGAGATTTATTCCAGAGCTTATGTGTAAATCAAAAGTCCAGAAAAAATGGAGTTTGCCTTCAAATTTCCTTCAAGAAACAAATTATGTGCATTGAAGGTAATGATATTTCATGTTAATGTTGATTCCCTGTATAAAGGGGTTGTCAATATAGAGCTAGCATCTAGCTCCAACAGGATACCTCTAATATCCCATCCACAGATGAAATAAATACACTCAAGGGAGATGCTTTAACAGTGCAACAATATGTACCAAGGCTGGGGAAGGACAAACTAAGGCCTTCACATCCTCAAAACACTGTCCTTTTGAAGGGAACTCAGCCAAGTCTCAGACAACCTCTATTCTCTTCTTCATTCTATTTCTTCTTAACCCACATGGCATGTGTGAATAAGTTAATGCTCCATGTGTAAATGCTCCAATGTCTTCCCTTTCGAAGACAAAATGTGACAACCATTTGCAGCATGGTTAGCAGAGAGCCAGTCACATGGGCCTTGAGGTGAACATTGGTACCTACTTCTCTCTTCATTCCAAACTTGGGACAGCCAATTTCAAACTAACTTTCCATAACTGCTACTGTTGGTTAATTTATGTTGACTGAGCAGTGACAACATGCTTGAGAGGGTAGGATTACAAAGGAGCTTGAAAAATACTTATAGAAGTCTTATTATTTTACAAATAGGTTACAAGCTTCTGAGTTAGCCCAGACTTACGAGGTAGCTAATTTGATGTCAAAACATAACTAACTTGCTAGAGGCCAAAATTGAATCTTTCATTTTTCACCACAAATTTGATAGTAGAAGTTTTAAATATATACCAAAGTAAACATTCTTAGTTTATGCTGGAATAGGGTACTCACTGTACAATTTCATTCAAAAATAGTAGGCAAAAGTCAAGTGTGGATGTGGAATGCATCTGCTAATCCCAGTACTTGAATGTGGAAGGAGGAAGCTAAAGAGTTCAATGTTATCCTCAGTTAGCTAGTGAATGTGCGGCCAACCTGGGTGAAATAAGACCCTGTCTACTAAAAGAGAGGGAGACAGTAGAGATAGGGTTCAGTGGTTAAGGGCATTTACTGCTCTAGTAGAGGATCCAGGTTCAGGACCACCTACAATGACCACTGGCTTCCATAGGTACTTTTCACACATGTGCACATACCCACACACAGACTCACAGACAGTCACATAACTAAAAATAAAAATGAATGCCAGACAAGGTTGTATATGTCCTTAGTCCCAGGCAAGGAGGATCTCTGACAAGTTGAGCCAGACATAAAGAGTTCTAGGCCAGCCAAGAAGAGACAGCAAAATCCTGTATCCAACAAAACAAAGCCCAACTGATCTAAATAAAAGGGACATCTTTAAAACTTCCATAACATAGCTGATATACACAAATGCTGTTAGTGGACTGTAGGCCATAACTTAAATCTTTATTTGATCACACCGCCTAAGGACAAGTCCTTATCCCTAGTTACCAAGCTGAAGCATTGATTGCTGGGTCCTTACCATGCTTCCCATAAAGAAGAATACAGAAATTGTGTCTGCTCACATTAAAACTACAAGAACAAACAAGGAAGCTAATGAAAGCACCTGTCATACTGAGGTGTGAATAGCGCTGAGTGAGATCAGAAATGAGTTCACTTGTCACTCGGAGTGTGGTAAGAACTTATAGTTTGGCCTACCATTGTACGGAGTTTTACTAATTCAGATACTGAGACCTTGAAAGACTTGAAAGATAAAGAGAAAAGAATGTGAATTATCTTGTAAGTCTGCTTTTGAATTTGTATAAGTTTTAGGGCTGCATAGCTAAAACACTGAAAATGAAGATTGGAGTTTTAAGGTATGGCAGGCAGGCTGACGACCAACACACTCAGAAAGGTACCTCAGGTACAACCCAACAGCAGAATGGAAACTGAACGTCCTCCAGTTATCTATGTCTTCATAGAAACTGAACATCCTCCAAGTATCTATGTCTTCAGCCTATATTTGTTTTATTTCTCAGTTGTGGCAAGTAGACACGTTCAGGTTTAAATTGGAGAACATGTGATTCCCCCATTGAAGAATACGCAGCCATATTCTTCTCATGAAGACAAAGATCAGAGAGGAAAGCACAACTTGTGAGCCCTGCCAGCAGCCTCCACTGATTCTGGGAGAATTGCCTGGAGCAACAGAAGCCTACAGCTGTCAGAGCAAGAGATGCAGGCTCCCATCCTGCCTCTGCCTTTAACAGAAGCATCACCTGTGTACATCACTGTGGTCCCATCCAATTTTAATAACGTGTCAAACATGCAGATTTTCCTTGAAGTCTGCTAGTGACAAGCAGAAAACACAAGATTCTAATAGTTACTCAGGTGAAGTGAGCATTAAAAGTTGAGCTCATGAGAAATGGAGCTTGGGAAAATGCCTGCGAGTGATAATATGGTGACAGGAAGCTCTCTTAAGGTGGGGCTCAGAGTAGCTAGTGTTTCAAGGGTCAGTCCCTCAGAGAAGAGGTCCAGCTCACAGGGAAGAAAGGGCGTGCTACTGTGAAGTCCCATCTAGGTTTCTAAAATTTCAAGTTACCTGTAAGTCTATGTGCATCTTAGAAAAGACGGAGCGCTGCTGCAAAGCAGAGCTGAAAAGAACCTCAGAAATCGTGTGGCCCCAAACATGCTGTACAGGTTAATTTCTGAGCCCAATGTAGTTACAGAATGTGAGGTTAATGAACAGGTTAGCAACAGTGGACAGGGTGAAGTACTCCTGGATTTCCAGTTGTCTGCTCCATATCTGTATTAAACCCAATACAAAGGAAGGCTCACTGTATCTGGAGGGCCTGTGTAAAGCTGAGAAATCACACCAGGGGTCAGACCTAATTTAAGGGAAGTGTATTGTGTGAGAAGGGAAGGGAGTGAGGACCTGAAAATGGGGTACAGGCAGAGAAAGGAGGAATAGAGAAGGGCATATCTAGAGATAGAGAGGCCAGCCAAGAACATGTGGGAACAGAGACAGAAAGAGAAGAAGAATCTTGACTCACGACACACACACACACACACACACACACACACACACACACAGAGTCACACACACACTGTACACTGGCCAAATTATGTTGCTCCCCTGTGTTCACATTTCACATGTTTAATAAATGAAAGTGGAATCAAGTGACCCCCACCTCCATTCTCTATAAGAGGGGCTCATATCAACTCTGACATTAAGAATCCACCTCAGCTTGAATTTTAAAAGTGAAAAATCAAGTTTTTCAAACGGGGAAGACACTGTGTGTTGGAGCAGGGAAGCAGGAAGGGTCAGGAGTTAACCAAAAGTAGGACCAAGTGAGTTTCTTTACTAAGAAGCGAACAACTCTTGATTAGCAACTCTCAGCACATGACCCAGCAAGAGGAGGCAGAAGCAGTCACATCCGTCTGAGTTAGAATGTCACCGCAGTCTACAGTGGAGGCTCTGAAGTTACCTTCATTCTCAAGGATCTCTCACAAGAGCCACTTTTAAAAAGCAGAGGAGTTAGAAATGTCAGCCCATGCTCAGAGAAGTTATCCTCAATGGAGTTATCTCTGTCTCCTCAAGTACAGGCAGACATGACTCAGCACCTCCATCAACTGTCTGGGGAGAGCATCTCATGCTGACAGGGGAAAAAAATCACCTGAAGCAGAACAGTAGAAGGGGGCGGAGGTAAGCACTTGGAGGCAGGTCGCCTATTACTCAAAATCAAATCACCCCTTTCCTCTTCTAGACAGGAAATATAAATTGCCGCCAATAGGAAAACAGGACTGTCTCTGCTTAGAACCCATCAAATCACCCTGTCACTTTCAGCTATGACTATCAGGCATGCAGACACCTCATGTGTCTGGGTCACAAAGCAGGGTGAAAAGCAGGTTATGTCACGTCTTTCAATCAGTAAACCCAGCGAGAACCTACCACACATGACAGTTTATAAGAGGAGACAAAGAGGAGACAGCGTTCCTATCGAAGATCTCACTATCTGGAATGAAAACCTAGGTAAACACTGTTAGATAAAGGAAAATAAAGCAAGTGCTCCATAGAAAAATGACACAGCATGTCAGAAGAGGACAGATGGAACTCTTAGTTCTGACTGTGAGTGGGAAGAGTTCAACAAAAGCAATGTCAGCTTAAATCATCACTTCTCTTGACTTAAACCTGTAAAGTAGACAGATACACACTGACAGATAACAGTGGAAGGAAGCCAGACTCTGGGGCCATAAATGTTCATGCCTTTAGGCACTGTATTGGGATTTCAGACCGTGGACTAGTTCATAGATCTTTTGGGCATCATGGAATACCATCATACAACCGAGAGTCAAGGGTGAAGCAGCACATAGTAACCATGGACACAAGATCAAACATGACTTAAGAAATATGGGTCTATCATGAGGTTCTTTGACCATGTATAATACCATGTACATGTGTGGTATTCATATGCTACCACAAATGAAATCGAGAAATAAAATACAGCAACAGGGACCGAGAAAAAATGCTACAAGGCTAACTTATTCTTTTGCTGCGAAGTCCCTGTGAGGAATTGTTATTTATGAAGAGGGAAAGACAGAGTCCTTGGCCTGTTCTCTTACCATCCCCCAATTCCCATCAACTTCAGCAACACTGCATGGGGTTATCACCTTATCATAGCTTTCAAAATCTAGCAAGCTGGAGTCCTCGCTCTTCCTTTCTAGTAAAACCTAACTTAAAATTACAAACAAACAAACAAAACCCATCTAAACTTCAGTGAGCAGCAGCACACTAGCCGTGGCATAGCACACTGTCTGCATATTCCTATGACATCCAGAACTCACCTCTTAGGTTGCAGATATTTGAATATCTATATTCTCTTCCCAAGTACCTTAAAGCTCCTTGCTAACACAATAATTGTTTTTTTCATCTTCTGAGCCCCCCTCTATTTCTAACTGTACATTAAAAAGTGACTTGAAGTTATTCAAACAAAGAGTAGAAAACCAAATAGTGATTCATTGATATACATGGGACAAGACTAAGGGTAACCACAAAACACAAAAGGAAATATTAGCAAGTCACAATGCAATAAAGGTTCCACATCAAGAATCTGGTCAAAAGAAATCTCAAATTCAATGAAAGTAAATCATTAGAGAAGGGGAAATGATTTCACTGGACACTTCACCAAACAATGAACTACGCCTTACCGATGACCTTCAGATAGACTGTGGATCTGCATTCAGTGCATTGTGCTAGGTCAAAGAAAACCAACAGAAGCTCATTGAGCTGAGATTCTGAAAAAGCCCAAACCACAGGAACAGAAAAGAACTCAGTGGCTGCTGGGGCTAGGGACGGGTGACCAAATAGGCAGGATGAAAACACATCAGAAAAGTAATGAAAATTATCATGATCCTAATTGCAATAGCTGTTATTGTAAAATTAACTTGTTAAAATCCTTAGATTCTATACACAAATATCTTAATTACGTGTAAATATGAATGAATAAAAGGATGAAAACAACACTTCAAAAGCGCATTTCAAGACTTGGCATTAATTGTAAAAACGAGAATGGGGAAAGGATTTGCTCATGGACATATGTCAATGCCTTTTCCCCACAATCTCCAAAGAGTAAAATTGTAACCATCATTTAAAGCCTCAATTGGACACTACACCTCCAGACATAGCTGTCTGTTCTCAGTTGAAAGTAATCTCTCTTACTTCAAAACCTCTATAGCATTTCCTTTGGAACTACCATAACCCTGACTACTTTATACCTGGTGGGATTGCTATTTGAGGATGTGGCTGATCCCAGCTAGACTGTGAACTCAAAGCCAGGATCAGGTGCTGCTCACTCCAAACAGTGCCCAATTCAATGTCTTGGAGATAATCTGTGTCAACGTTGGGTAGCCCATGTGAGCTGACAGCAAAAGCCGAGATTAAGAACTGCACAGAAACAAAAGTCTGTGCCCTCTCATTACGGCCTGCCATGTGTGTCACGCATTTCCATACAAAATGACCTCATAGCTGGCACAAAAAAAGGAAACCACTGCCATATACTACGTCAATGCTTTCACTTGTGAAGTATTTACTAAGCATTTACAGAGCAAAGCCTCTGCTTATCACTAAAGTAGGTAAACTAAGCCTGTCCCCAATAGGCTTTCCTTCAATCGATGACTAACTTTATGGAACAAATTAACCAAATAAGGAAAAGCTAGGCAATCAAGAACCACTTGCTGTTTGAACAGGTATCATGATGAAATACTTGACAGTCAGAAGGGCTTCACGCACACATCGCATACATTTCAAGCGTTCAGTGTTTGTTGGAATAATGTATGCTTCCTGAGGCAGCTAAGTGTGAGAAGCAAAGTTTAAAGAGATGTATATGACGATGTGAGGGAACAACTTGCAGCAAGAAGGAAGTGGTGTATTGGGATGTCTGAAAGAAGCCCATTGGGCAGAATGATCAGGAGGCGAGAGAGATGGATCAGTCGGTAAAGGCGCTCGATGCAATGCCTGACAATCTGACTTGTGCTCGGAGAAGTGTGTCCTCCTCAAGTGCACCATGCATGGATACACACTCACACAGACACAAACACACACAGACACACAGACACACACACACACACACACACACACACACACACACGAGAATCCTGACAGAGCTTCATCTGTCTGCTTATTTTATTCCTGTTTTAGTAAATACCTGGGACATTCACAGCTGTACTAAAGTCACATATGTCAGAACTGACTTGGAGTCCTCCAGAGAAGAATGAATGGCAGAGAACAAGAGGGTCAGAGCAGCCCTGGGCAACTGAGTGGGAAGGTGCTACTAACTACCCTTGAACTCTTAGAGCAGCACTAACTAAAGGAATACTTAGAAAGAAGACAAGCCCTTTCTGGGCCATGGTTCAATAACACTTGGAAAAGTGAGTGCCTCTCATCAGATACATTGCAAACTCTCAGTTGCAGTCTCACCCTGAGATGGTTGGCCCCTACTCATCTACCATCTCCTGAGTGTATGATGCCCAAGTCCTGACTCAGTCCCCTGGGCCTCTGATGCTTTTGGTTGGTAAGAGAAAGCTTTCAGACATGTTATCTCTTGAGATCTTTATAACAAGTCTGTCAAAAACAGTGCAACCAGTATCTTTTTCTGATAAGAATACATATCTGACTTCACAACTATGGGAACGGAAATCGGGGTCCTGTTCATGGTTAACATGAATCACTATAGCTAACTGCAAAAGTAAGCTTACATGCTTGGTTTTCTGATGCAATGTCGTTTGCATTAAGGAATCCACTCTATGGCCTGAGGGTAACTATTTCATTAGTGTAAACATAGTACGTACAGCTAAAATAACAACAGAAAAGCTTTGTGGCTTATGTTTATAACGCCAACACTTGGGAAACTAAGACAGGAAGATTGTTATAAATTTTAAGCTAGCCTGGGGTGCATGGTAAGTTCCAGGCCATCCTATGATACTGAGAGAGATTGTGTCTCAAAAGAAAAAAGAACCTGCATTCACAATAGCACAGTCACCTTGGTGAAAAATTTGATAGCTATTAAAATGGTAAAACAGAAGTTGTCAAGGCCCAGCAAGTCTCTCTCTCTCTCAGTAAGTAACCAGGAAAATAAAAGTACATGTCTCCAAGGAAGCTGATAAAAATGCTCATAGCAGAGACAACCCTGTGGCTTAGCAATGACAATGGATATTCTGTAGAATATTATCTGCTAATAAAAAGTTGTGAAGCATTATTTATCTTGGAGATTTTTTTACTAAGTGAAAACATTACACTACATGAACCTATCACAAAAGTCACATAAAGTATGACTTCATTTATAAAAGGATCCAGAATTGGAAAATCTATAGAGATAGAAATTAGATTAAATGGTATTTGTTAGGGATACAGGTAGGGGAAAACTTTTAAGGAAAGACTAGTGTGTTTTATAACTGGAAGGTTTCTTACAGTCACGGGATGCTCTACAATTAGATTGTACTGGGAACCACAAGAACAACATGTCTGATTTTAATGTTTGTAATATATGGCATCTTTCAAGAAAAAAAAGGATGATGTCCTTAGTCGACACATTGAATGGAATCTCAAAGTTCTGTCAGGAGAAAGGTCAATAGGCCTGGCAAGAATGTGGTACTCATCTTTCACTATCTGTGTAACCATGGCTGAACCATTGAACCTTTACAAGTGTGCACTTCCTACTGAGGACAATACTGTATTTCACAATATTATAATAGGAACAAGCATTCTTGAACCGAAAGACACTAACTTGTGTTATTTGTGACTTTGATAATTAGTATATATAAAAGAATGTGAATATCTCTGGCACATGGTTAAAAAAAATCCAAATTACATATGTTTGTTGCAATGGAAAAAAGAGATTCAGGAAGGCTGACAGATGAAGGCAAAAGCAGTCATTTGCTTACCTCATACATAATCAATGCCTACAGACATTGAAATGTTGACAGTTGGCTGAGCATACTCTGCAGTCTGAGTTTTGTCTCCACAGCACGAAAACAACCAACCAACCAGCAAAATAACCAAGCAAACAAACAAACAAACAAGCCAAACTAAAAAGGACTTGTAATCAAAAGGAATGTTTACAAGTTTAAATAAGTTAGGGAGGAATCGAAGTATTCTGGAGACCAAGCACTCCAAGTTTGCAAACGTTGAGGAACGAAAATGAGAACCAGTGACTGTTAGTTCTATGTGTTTGTGTAGTTAATATTCAATGTTATGACCATGCATGCCTAACAGATACACAAATCGGCATAGTTATAGGACAGAAATATCAATAGAAATAGCTCTTGTTCCTTACAGAGCACATAACTTAGTAGTCTCCCAATGTAATCATAGGAAGACTGGCATTAAATCATTCTGATTCAAACATTCATAGCTTCATACTTTTCTATTTCTAAAAGTAAAGTTAGTTTTTGTTAGCATACTGGCGATTCATTCGGCCTGGCCCCAGGAACCTAAGAATTGCTTATATCTTCACCTGTCACAGTGCAGTGCTCCGGGGGTTATACTGATGAGTAGAAGGACCCACCCACCACCATAACTCTTCTCCTTCCCTCCCTCCCTCTCTCTCTGTGTCTCCGTCTATCTTCAGTGCCTCCTTTCTCTTCCTTTCTGCCTACCTTTTCTCTGCCCTCCTAGCTCTGCTTCTGTCTGTCCATCTACCTGTCCACTTGTCTGCCCCTACTCCTTTCCTAGGCTCTCACTCCTTTCACTGCCCCCAAGAGACCTCTTTTACACAAGGTCTATTGCATGGCCTAATCACTCAGGGGTACACTTTGGCATCGAACCACCGAAGGTACTCCCTTCACCACATTCTACTTCATAATAGTCTTTATTTTTGATGATAAATAATATAGAAGTATGATTTTATTAGGACAATAAGTAAAATTCTTTAAGTGAAGAAACCCACAGTAATACAATTCTGTCTCCTCAAAGTAGCTCCACTGTTAGGTTCTATATCCATATACATACTGCACACACTGAGTGGACTAACTGGGTTTTAAGAACACACGGTGCCACCAAGCATCCTAAAGGTTCTGTTTGACAAAGTTCCAGTCCTTGACGACCTGGACTGACCCTGCACTGCCCTCAGTGGACATTTGCCACACACCTTTTGCTTATACTCATCTTTCCCACTGTTAAAGGCCTTACTCCCAATACTAGAGCTGGGATAACAAAAAGCTGCCGTAAACAAGAACGAAAGCAATGAAAGGTCCTCGGAAAAATGGTTATTCAGAAAATGGTCTTTCTTATGAACTTATTAATTAGATACACATTTAGACCATCAATGTTTATGATGAACATGAGGCAGAGGACTTGAGAAAAGTTACTAAAGAAGAAAAACAGGGAAATTCTAGAAGCTGACAAACTATAATTGAATCACTGAGTTTATCTGTTGAGCTTCAGAAATAAGAAACTGGAATGAATAGTAAGAGATTTTGAGCATACGCCTAATAACAAGAATTAGTACCTTCCTGAAGGCAAGAGGAAGCCGTTTTTGGAATCCTGATGTTCCTTTATGGAATTGTAATAAAAACAGGAATCTTGCTGAAACAAGAGTTCATGACAGAGACACAGAAGAAAACAGTTTGGCTAAGTGAACTGCTGCCCTTCGTGAATAGACTTGTCAGACCAGAATTCCAATATTACAGATAAACAAAGACCAGAGAACACCTTTGCTTAAGCAAGGAGCTGTACAACATTTTAAGAATCAAAGAAAGGAAGAATCCAACATGGGACAGAGAGATTGAACTTTTGTAGAAATCTATGTTTGATATAACAGGTAGTAGGAAATAACTTTTGATCTATTAATTCTGTGCCAAGCTGAAACAGAATCAAAGTCAAATACAGCATCCTGTCTAGCATTTCTGTAACCGCAAGGTTTTATGACACCGATCTTAAAGAAGAAGACATATAGTTAAAAGAAAATTGATTTTTATCATAATGTTAAATTTTAGTTCTCATAAAATTAATTTTTGCTTGCTTCGTTCCTCTTTTAATATTCTCATGTAATCAAGGAAGACAAGTAGATGTATTTTGAAAAGCTGTATAATCAATGAATAAAGTTTCTGAGGAGATGATTTTTTATGTATAAATTAAGCCATACCGAGATGTGCTTCCTCTCTGTCCCATCTCTCATAAAACTAAAATGAATGTTGTCCCACATCTGATTCCTCCCTCAATACTCTTCCATCCCCTGGTGCTGCAGTGTAGGACATAGGAGTTGAATTTGATCAAAACAAATTATTTTTGTGTATCAAATTCTCAAGCAATAAATTAATAATAGAAAATAGAAAAAAAATCAAAGGCTGGGGAAGAATCCTGCCAAAGGTTTTCTGTAATTTCATGCTTATGCACGCATGCCTTTGTGGAGGGCTGGCAGCACAGCTGGGAAGAGAGGAGGGGTAATTTGTAGCATGGATTTGCCCATTTCCATACTACTAATACTTTCAAAGAACATAACTTCAGAATGTTGACGACGTGATAACTGGATCAAAAAATATCTGAAAAACTAACAATTGGAACAAAGCAATATTTCCCAACTCCAGAAAAGAGCTAATAAAGATGTTAAAGTCTTCTGCTTTACAATAGCTGTTTTAAAGCAGAATTGTTTGTAAGGAAAGAATTGACTACCACCTCAGCTAATGCAAATGTAGACTTCTTCAATGGCTCTAAATTATCATACTTTATTGATGAATATTTGTACTGCTTCCACGGTGTCAGTTTTAAACTTCCTAGGAAATCCTAGGTGTGAAAGCCTCATTTTTTGCTTCTTTTAGTCGCGAAAGATTCTTTTCAAGGTTAAAGGGAGGAATTCTGGTAACATCTTTGAAACAAGGAACAAGATGACTTCCACAGAGCCAACCTCAGTCATCAGTCACGTTTTTCTCTGTGTGGCACATCCTGACCTGAAGGCATAGCTAGGACTATATTCGTACCATTTTGACAACCTGAGGAGTCAAAAAATAAAACAACAAAACCCAAACAACAACAAAGTCACCTTAATTGAAGTCACTTCAATTTAAATCAAAATAAAATTTACTCTAGGGTGGACTTTATATGTGAGGATTTCTTTTTGGTATGAAACTTCTTGTTTTGTGATGCCATACATTTTTGCCACATATCAATACTTACTTAATTTTAACTTGATATACAGACCATAGGATTTTTAAATCTTTTATTATTTTATGTGTATGTGTATGTCTGCACCAAATGTATGTCTGGTCAGTACAGTAGACAGAAGACAGAACATGATTCCCTTGAGTTGATGTTACAGAAGGTAACTGAGCTACCACGAGTGGGTGCTGGGAATTGAAGCAGGCCCCCTCAGAGAGCAGCCAGTGTCCTTAACTGCTGAGCCATCTCTCCAGCCATAGTTCACACCATTTGAATGACTCGTGATTTACAAATCTTTACATTGTTAAATATGTTGAATTGTTGTCTAACTTTGACGGTATACTTAGGCAAGCATTTTTTTTCCTTATGCCAACTTCATAAAATGTTTGATTCCAGTACACTTGGGAATTTGTGTACTCAGATAATCCGATTGGGTTTAGTTTGGGTATAAACTTTAAGGTAAGAATTTTATTTTGAGGAAAATCATTTAAATGTCTGAATTATATACTTCTCCATTGACCACAGGTTAATCAGGCATCAACCAGCCACAGAGCTATCTTCTTTTCTCTTTGTATTCTTGTTTTGACTTCAATTTGGTCCTCTGAGATACCCTTACCTATTCAGGAATTCATTGGAAAACATGTTTATTTTAAAATTCAGTATCTCTACACATTTTTCAATTGTCAAAAGGGTTACTTAAATCATCTTGTTCACCATGTTGAAGAAAACCCAAAATGTTCTCCAATCCATTTTTCTATATAATATCAGGGCAAATCCTTATTAACTTAGGTTGGTGATAGGAGGTACGTGTGCAATTCTCACTCTATTGAAGGAAACTGTAAGAGAATCTATAATGTTCCCTGGGTCCTGGATGCTTTCTCTTCAACCCATACTCTTTACCCCGGATTCATGACACTCAGCAACATTGACAGAGTAAGCCTTTATCTCCTGGCACCCAACCGTTCCCTCACACACTGTTGGCTCACTGCTACTTCTTGTGCACGGCACACAGCAGATCTTTGTCATCCTGCAACTCTTAGGAGAAGAATGGTGTCTTCTTAAAGAAATTCTTCTGTCCTGGTGAGCAGTCAAGTAAAGTATGATTACAGCTGACTTTCCATGCTCTACTGATGACTTCCAGGAGGCTTTTATAAACTATTTATTTCATTCCTCCAGCCTCAACCTATCACAAAAACTATAAGCACAAAGAGGCCAGAAAAACTCCTGTCCTACTGTTTAGTACAAATAAGCAGAATTGGACAGATGGAGGGATGGATGAATGGATGAATGGATGTTAAATGCCTTATTTGCTTTCCCAATTCCATTTTTACAAAGCTTTGCATGTAATTGGTGGTCTGAAAACACCTGCTGAAAAGGAGGGTTTCATGTTTCTTCATAAAGTTCCACCCTCCCTAAAGGTGGGGAAAAAGAAGTACAGAGGGGTATGTGTACAAATTAGGGTTCACAGATACTCTATTTCTATTAATAATAAGACAGTCTCAAAATACAGGGGATACTTACTATATTATGAAAATAGTATTACATGCTTTGAAATAGATGGATGTTCTCCTAAGGAAGTGAATTTTTGAGGCTCACAAAAAATTGTGTATTAATGTACTGGAATTTCAATTTGGGAAGCTTGTGGTAAGTTAAATAAGCTATCTGTGACTGGACAAGTGATAATCTCTCCAGCACCGTTTTGTGCACCTGCCAAGTCCAAGTCCAGGTGACAATTATTCTAGCTGTTTTGTTGTTACATAAAAACTGACAGTTTCTGAGAAGCATAGACTATTCCAATTCCATCAGAAATAACCTAGAACTTGGAGTGAAACCACAATCAAATTTGAAAATTCACACGCGATCACTGCCAAACTCTACAGAAAGAAACTGTCATTTTTAGAATGAAAAGAGTTCTCTAGAACTATATGCTTGCTGGGAACCAAAAAATAAAAAACAAAAAAACCTTTCAGAGCTGCATGTTTAAAGCCCCTTATTAAGTTCCTTAACAAATTGGAGGAGGGACAGAGTCTATGGTAGTTGATAAAGAGGAAAAGCCATGCCTCATGGTTAGTATCTTTGAGTTGACCCTGAAGGACATGAAATGGCTAGCTCCAGAGCCCAGAGGATGCCTGCAGTATCCTGAGGGTAACAGGTCCATCTCCACATAACCCCCAGGGTCCATACTGAGATACCATTCATGTACTCAATTGCAACTGTGTTCTTGTGGAGAACTTGCATCCTTTAGGAAATGTTCATAGATTGGAAAACTTTAAATCCAATCTGAATAAATACAGCATTCTGTGTATGTCTTAGGAAGTGCTAGACAAATCAATTTGAAAGAGAATTTGCATTATTAATGCACACCTATGTTCTATGCTTTGTTCATTGCTAGGAAAGTTCTTTTCAAATGTGCTATCTATGTCTTCATTTAATGAGGGGTACCTTTGCTTGGCATATTTTGAAAATAAAATATCTTTAAATGAATTCAGTGCTGGCATGGTATGTTCAAATGCTGTGCATCTTGAAAAGAAATACTGTTTTACTTCTCTTCAGCTGTTAGAATAATTAATTCACTCTTCTGAACCTGAAATTCCTCATGGGTAAAGAGAGGAAACATCCCTCTCTCCCAACAGTTCATTTACATAACATTATGTATGCAGTAGCTCAAATAATGTTATTCCGTTTCTTCCGGTCACACGCACGGAGATACACATGCACAGACACACAGACATACACACACACAGAGCGACAGACACACACAGACACATGCACTATAGAGTTGTTACCTATTTTTAGATTATTAAAAGCTGTTTAAAGTCATGCTTAGCCTAACGCGATCTCCTTTTCCTCCACCGGTTAAACATTTTGGTTTCATATGTTTTGTGTCTCCTGCTGCCAACATCAGTTATCACGTCATGCTGAATGAGAGGAAGAACCTTTTTAATAACATGATCTTTAAAGCTAGAAAGGTGCCATAACAAAGCTTTTGCTGTAATGAAGCAGCTAAGAACAATAGCTTTGCCTTCTCCTTTTCCCTGAAAGCCTCTTAGCATCTCTCTGACATTCTACATAATGAGAGGGAGGGATTCTTCCAACACTTCCATTTGCTAATTAGCCCATTGCCATTTCCAAGATTTCAACTACTCTCCAGACAAAGCTACAATGTCTAGACCTCAGTAGGAACTGAGTTCCTACCAAACCTTCGTCAATACATTGCCGTTAGCAAAGACCGCATGGACATTGTCAACTACAAGCATTAGCGGATTACTTTTGCTTCTGAAATGAAAACATACAAAAGATGAACCAGGGTCCGACACTGATTGCTGATGTCACCTCTTCCATCTGGACTGCCAAGGCCACACAGAGCTCTAGGGACTGTCAATCTCTGCTATCCATTTCCTACCTGAAGGAAAGTGTGCCAGACGGACAGAGCCTTTGTACTGGAGACCAAGATGGCTCTCGAGACTGGAGGGGCACCCAGTGACAAGAAACTTCTGTAACATCTACAAAATAAACAAGCTCCCATCATTTTAACACAAGAAGAAATAATAAATGTTTAATGAAAAAAACTAAAAAGATTGAATGTTTTAAAAAGGAAACTATCCAGTGCAAAGCTTAGGATGAATTTGAATAGTTCAGTGGAGTTAAAATGATTTCTGTGATCTGAAAAGGCATGAAGGTAGATAGATTTGAATCAAATCTACAAATAGTTTAATGGAAGACTATCCTTGTATCTTTATTTTTAAATCTATTTTTCCTTTCTTTCTCTTCTTCTCCTATTTTTTTTGGTTCTCTTTATTCTTCATTCTCCTCTTTCTCCCCTCTTTCATCATCCTTTATCTTAAGTGAAGAGTAGATGCTGAAAGGGCACTTAATATCAAACCACGACTGTCAAGATATCCTACATGAGAGAAATTTCATTTTCTCTGGGAGACCAAAGAAATCGAGTCTTGAAGGAAATTAGAAATTAAGGGAAAAATTTAATGTTTTCTCTCAGAAAAAGCAAAACTCCATTCATTGTCAGCATTTGAACCGTCTGAGATCCCAAAGAATCCAGAAAGAGAATTAAAAACGAACTTGATTTGTCTGAGCCATAAGCAAATCTGTGGTGAACAGTTAAATGCTGTTTGTCCAAATAAAATAGGACAAACTAGACTCCCATTAGTAACAGTCAATAACAGACGAGGTCCCCCAGGAGTGATAATCTGTATATCGATGTTGCTTTAAAACACAGCTTTTGTTGGCTATAACTCAATGTGTATGAAACTTGGAATCAAAACATCAATCTGACAAATTAATAACTGGTAATGTCCGTATAGAAAGGCTATAACTATAGGCACTTGTGTTTTCCGTGTCCTCTGAAGTGTCTATAAGGAGGAGCAGCCACTGGACGTGCTATTGTGGAAGAAACTGCTAGATACTGTCATGTGCAGCATCTATCAGCACGGCAAGCCCCTGCCTCAGAAGGGTCACGTGACGTCTCATCCCTAAGTTACATGGAAAACACCAATGGCAGCACCCTGGTGCGCATGCCAAAATGACCCCTCCTGTCTTCCTCAGAGGGTATTTCAAGGACTACATGAAAGTCCAGATGAAGAAAACAGGCTTCAGAGGAAAAAAAACAACCTTGAACTTCGGTCTCCACGAAGACTATGAGAAAGCAAGAATCACTTTCCAGAATGGGTTGCCACAGCACACCTCTTCCCAAAAGAGAGAGAAAACAAAGTCCCCAGAAATGGCACAGTTCTGTCAGACCAGACTGCTTACTGTGTGATGAGTTTCTCTTTTCTCGCTTTCTCAGCCACCTAGTATCCACAATCTTCCTCCCGTCTCTTCAGCGGAAAAAGGCAGAGCACAGCAATTCTGAACAGCCGCTCTTGGGAGGGTGGGGTGAGGGGTGTTGTACAGCAGATGCTTGAAGGTATTGGTTGTGGTCCCTTCATTTTAAGAAAAAAGTAACTATCTTCCATGTCTCTCAGGAAAACAAAGGGGAGCTGGAAATTGCTGATGGATTTTTAAAGTGCAAGAAGCCTGTTGTTTCTTTGTGTGTAAATATATTTCATTGAAGGATTGAGTCAGCTAAACTAAAAAGGAAACATTTAAACCATAGAATAAAAATAGGTAGAAACTGGCTGGGCAGCAAGTTGCCAGTAAACTGAGGTCTGGAGGCTTCCAAGTGGATTTGCCACAAGGCAGAAATATCGACGGCGAAAAGGGAAGAGAAGATGGGAGATGTGGCGACTGAAAGGTCACAATCGTTCTTACGAACCCAGCCTTCCCATCTCCAACCACAGGCCCCCGTGCACTCTCTAAAACCTTTAGTTTCCTCTAACTAACTTGGCCATAGTGAAGAATTGAGTCATTTTCCCAAACATAAAATCATTATGACATGGACACTCCTTGTTTGCAAACTCAACATCAAACCAGTCGATGGTGCTCGGATCTCTTCTGGGTCTATGTAATACTCCCCCACAGGAAGTGAACTTGTAGTAATGAGGAGCTAAGTGTTTCAAAATACATACGCAGCCTGGCTGTAAATGACTGGTGAGAACTGCTCCCAGAAGGAGAGTTTAAAGAACGGGGAGAGATTCTACAACTCCAGTGACCTTTAAGACTAAGAATAAAATGAAACTGCATTCTTCATACATTCTCCAAATGTTTGGACAGAATGACATAGAAATGAAGTGGACAGTCTGCGTGGCCATGGGCAACAGAGACAGGACTGAATGTCACAAGTACATCTGAATGCCGAGTGCTTCAAAATGCACATTCAAATAAAATGAGGCCATTGAAGCTGGCAACAAATTGAATTCTTATAAGAGGCTGAAAGACTCGTTACAGAACATTAAGAAAACTATATGTCTGGGTTAATTTTGTGATCTGACTTTTTTTATTTATTTGCAACTTTCAAATAATAATTTTATCAAAATGATGATTTTACAAAGTCAAAATACTACAAGCAAACAGAATTTTAAAAAGTACTTTAGCAAATTTTTGAGACTTTCAGACAGCATCCTTTTATTACATTTATCTCCAACTCCTCTCCCTAACTTCTCTCAGACCCACCCCATTCCCCTACCAAACTCCAACTTCCTGTTCTCCTTGGTTGGTTGGTTGGTTGGTTGGTTGGTTGGTTGGTTGGTTATTAATAACTTACGGGTTCCAATTTGTACTAACCATATATTTCCATGTGTGGAGGACCCATGCACTGTCCCATGGTCACCCTAGCAGAAGCAAGTCAGTAAGAACTGACTTACCCAGAAGCATCAATTGACTAGCTCCTCAGTCAGAGGTTGGATGTTCCTGAAACCCTCCCCTCTCCATCTTGAACCGTTGAGTTGTTTAATTTCATGCAGGCAACCTGAGTTGCCTTGAGTTTATAAGTACAGTGGTCCCATTATATTCCAAAGAGACTAAAACAAAACTTTCTAAAAAGTACATTATCCAGTTCTCAATATAACTTTTCAGTTCCCAGAGCTTGTTTTTTATTTGAGACCGTCTCATGGAGGCCAGGTTTGCCTCAAATCTTATGTAGCAAAGGATGACCTTGAATTTCAGATCTCTTTGCCTCTACCTCCAAGAGATAGAATTCCAGGTGTAATCCACCATGCTCAGTCTACAAGGCACAGAACATCAAATTCAGACCTTAGTGCTTGCTAAGGAAGCACTCTCCTCATTGAACTGCACCTCCAGCCTTGTGATCATGGCTTCTAAATGCCTTCACATTAGCCTTTTGGTTGGTTTACCCTATAATGCTCCTGTTATGAAGTCTTCCCCATTATAACCATGAATACACAAAGTTATGGATGTCCACACAAGTCCTTCAACTTTCTGTCATGGAAAAAGGACAGCCCAGACCTCATCATTTCCTCAGAAGGTAATGACTGGCAATAGCTACTGGGGAAGAGCTCCTCATTTTCACTAATGGGATAGGTTAGGGTTAGATGGAAAGAAAGGGAAATGAAAGGATATAGCAGAGAGTAATAGAGTATGATTACAATGATAATATACCATTAATATGTATGAAAGTGTAGAAGGCTAAAGAACAAAATCTTTTAAAGTCTTTCCTGGTGCCTCCTAAAAAGGTTGAGAGCTTCTCTGGGTCCTGGTGACACCCTGTCTAGTGCTTAGGCTTTTTATTAATTAGCCCTAAGGGAAGAATCACCCCATTTCAACATGGGATTACACCATATAAAAATGGTCAAACCCATGATCTTCACACTTAAAGTCATTAATTATTATTAAAGGTAATTAATTAAATAGAAGGTCTATGTCCTACATATGTCCCTGATATATGGTATTCTTTAAAATAAGAATGTGTGTGGAGGAGATGGTTCACCACGTAGAGGCAGTGACATGGGGACCTGTCACCTTGTGTTTCTTCCTCAGATCCTAGGAGATAATCGATTCATAGAGTTGACTATTGATCTTCATACACCTACCCTGTGACACATGTGTACCTACAAACACATACACACACACACACACACACATGCACACAACACATATACACACACAAACACACACAAATAACATACATTCACACATGTAGACGTGCCTGAACACTCACAGTCACATGAACACACATACATAAAGATATGCATACTCATGCACACACAGAGGCACTTAAACACGCACTCCCACATGCATAACACATGCATGTGCATGCACACCCACACCCAAACACACACCCACACAGAAAGAGAGAGAAATAGAAAGAGAGAATAATAATAAATCAAAGAAAAAGGACAATTTGGATGTGATCTACATCTGCTTTAGTTATTTGATTGGTTTAGTTTTTTGGTTTTTTTTTCTAATTGTATTTATTTTATCTGTCGGTATGATTATTTTGCCTGAAGGTATGCCTCTGAAACACATGTGTGCAGAGTGTCTGCACAGACCAGAGAGGGAGGTCAGAGTCCTTAGAATTAGAGTTACAGATTGTTGTGAGCTGCCGTGTCAGTGTTGAGAATCAGATCCTCTGGAGTAGGAGTCAGCGATCTAGCGCACCCAGCCATCCCTCCACCCCTGACTCATTTGTTTTAAAAGTAAAAAGGAACACGGGGACAAGACATGATGTGTTAGCAGTGTCAAACGACTCACAGAAGAGAACTCTCAGAACCTGAACCAGTGGCTCAGCTGCTGGGAAAGCACAGAGGTTTCACTTATTTATTTCATCTTGAACAATTCATACCCTATAAATCAACAGACTTCTTCAACCCTCCGTAAATTTCAATAAAGCTTAATAAAGGGACTGTGACTTTCATTAGCAGAACGATGTTCTAGGACGACAATGCAGTATAGAGAAGAGGGTCGAGGGCTAGGGAGATGGCGTGGTGGATGTGGTAGAGCGTGGTCAGAGCACTTGCTAAGAAATATGATCACTGAGCTCAAATGTCTAGCACCAACAGGAAGAACCAGGCACGCCTCGGCTACCTGCAAAGCTGGTGCTTGAAGGTGGAGACAGGCAGCTCTCCAGGCTACATATTACGGCTCAGCCAACCTCTAAGTCCTTTATTTCCTGAACTGCAAGAACTCCCTCCTCCTAGGACATGTGTGCAGAATCTAACCCAATGCATGGCCCTTATTTATCCATGTTGACTTTGAAACAACAACCAAAAAGTACATCCGTAGATCTTTTGTGTGACCACACATTTTGGGGAGATAGAAGATGAACTGGCTATTTCTTTAAATAAGATCTACAGAGAAAGCCAATTTTTGATATGGAAAATTTCTCAAGTGCATCCTCCTGGACACTCATTTCACTGCCTCTTCAACTTGGAGCAAAGGGGGCCAACCCAATAGATTTCCCTACTCGGAGGTCACTGTAGTAGTCCCGTTTTCTAACAGGTAGCCAAGGGGAAAGGGACCAAAGAGGCGTGGTGAGCTGAGCTGACACTTTCCCTGTTAATTTCTGCAAGCAGGAACTCCGGTCAGACAGTGGTGGGATTGCTGAGAAGTCTAACAAGCAAAAGGGGGAGCAGCGAGGTTTGAAATGAGAAACAGTGACTTTCCATCTGAAGAAAATGGTCTTGAGGGAATGGTAAAGACGTCACCACTTAAGTAGACAGCACAGAAACCTGAGCCGGCGGTTCTTCCAGAGTGAGTTAGTGACTTCCCCCCAGTGGTGTCCCATTGCTCTTTGAATCACAACCTTCTCTCTCCACCATTGGCATTCTTGGTGGAGCCCAGGGGATCCATATTTAATAAAAATAACAGGAGTCTTTGGAAGAGAAGGATGAGTGGAGACTTCAGTTATGCTGAACACTAGCTGTGTGGATTTAATTCACTGAGCCACAAGGGATGGGTCCAGTGAAAAAGACAGAGCTACAATAGTCATGATCTGAGTAGTGCAAAAACCATTTAAAGAAAAGATTCCACGACTTCTAAAAGAGACATATTTAGTTCTGCTGCCACTAACATAACTATCCAAGCTTTAATTCCTTAATGGTAAGTAATACTTGTTATTATGTTGTTGTGTTTTCTTTAAATTATTTGTGATGAAATGTTTCTTTCTCAGTGTTTAAAGGTATGAGGAAAGCAGTTTTCCAACCAGAACACCACACTCTGACGTCAGAATTCTGTGCCTTAAAGTCCAGACCAAATCCCTGGCTTCTGGTCCTGTGAATATAGAGTATGACAGGGCGCTCAGGGTATTTCTGCTCTGTTCCTTATGTCAGTGTATGCTTTTAGTAAGAGAGAAAGCTGAACCACAGAGAGCCTCACGGAAGACCAACTAGTGTGCCTACGTCTCCATCCCTGTCAAAAGGGATACCTTCCTGTAGAGAGGTTGACAGATCCTTCAAGATTGCAATGATCCCTTTTATCCCCAGAGCCAGTTGCCCCTTTCATTTTTTTTGTCAACAACGCTCCCTTTTTGTTCCCCTCCCTCCAATGAGGAAGTACAGCAGAGACACAGACACAATACACCTCTTCATAAGGAAGGCATGAGTGTATGCCAGATGGGCAGAGGGGATTACAACATGTTTCCTCTCCCATAGTGACTCAATGGGGCTGGTATGAGAACTCGTCTTATTCAAGAAGGCAGCTTCCCCTGACAGAATTATGAGTCACAGTTCCTGGGAAGAAAGTACACGTACCAACAACATTTGGGGGAAGGGGATCCTTGGGAGAATACAGTGAAGGTCATTCAGAAAGGCAGCGCTCCCAGGACCATTGGGTGAGCAACAGACCTCCCAAACTTTGGGAAGCCTTGATCTCTCAGCAGCAGGAGCATGGACATTTCTCACTTTAACTTCCAGGCATGGCTTTTCTCATGCTAATGAGAATTACTAGTGTGAATTTAAACCTTAGAGGCACAAACTGGTCCAGTTTGAGTAAAGGTGCCTCTGATGGGATATTTACCCATCCGTTTATCATGTATGCACTGAACACTTACTATATCTCTATGTGTTAATCATCGTTCCATGTGTTTGGGAAAACAGAAAGAAAAATAAATAAAGCTGTGTCCTTAAGTTTAGAGAGAGGTAAAGAAGAGGAGGCAAGGACAGAAGAGAGGTTGGAAAGAAAAAAAGACAGGGAGAAGAGGATAAGGAGGACGGGTGGAAGGACAAATGACAGAGAAGAAGTACAATAAAGAGTTAATGGAATGTTTGCAGATAATGGGAGATGCTAAAGCAATGCAAGGGAGTAGAAGGGGTGACTGGCAGGGTTATTGTAACTAAAATGGCCAAGGAAAGCCTCTGTAAGAAAATAACATTCAATTAGTAATAAGTCAAGTGAAAATAAATTATAGTCCAGGGTTATCATCAGCATATTTAAGAATCAGTACAGCAAGTCCCTTCCAATCAAATGAGACAGATAGCGAATAGATGCTGGTATATTAATGTGGCCCAGCTGTATGCTAGTACATCCCAGTTGGATAGAAGGCCTGGTTAGAACACAGCCTTTCCTCTGTGAAGTCCCAAAGGGCCAGCAAGTTTAGATATTATCTGTACTTTCAGCTCTGCTCTGTCCTAGTTACACCCTGTCTTTAGAGTTATTTTTGGTTTCTAATACAATGCTCTAAGTGGCATAGAAAACTGAAATGCACCCAGCAAAGATGATCAGGATGGCAGGAGGGCTGAAATTCATGCCAAGTGAAGAAGAGTTGAAGGTACGGATTGCAGAACACTGGGGTCACAGTTACATAATGCTGACTTAACACTTCCAAAGGGTTCTCACAGAGAATAGGCATTAAAGCAGTGATCGTCAAAGCACAGCCCATGGTTCTCACAGAAGTTATACATAGGGATCCTTATTAAAATTAGGATCCCTGGAGTCCCTGAATAAAAATTAAAGAACCAGCACTTTACGTATTTTCTTTTTCAATCATGAAGCTAAATCAAAGAAATATATGGAAATGACAGAGAATAATTTCAGTCCCATGAGCAAGAATTTTTATAAAAATTTGATGAGTCAAAAAATATAACAGCCTGCAAATAGATGCTCGCTAGATAGAACAAACATGGGTGACACTGAGAAGCAATTTAGAGAAGAGAGGAATACAGCCAACCTTTCTAGCCTCTGCTTACATGTGATCCACCATTATGGTGACTAAGTTTGGTTATTAAACTCAATAAATATCTTGGATAGCTTCTCATACAAAGCTATGCTCAAAGAAAGAGCATACCAACAAAGCCTTTGTTGCCTATATACATGGAGTTTGATCAAAATTTATCATTTTTGGTTTTTTGTTTGATCGTTTCATCAGCACCCCAGTGAACTACTAACAAACGAATCTTCTCCGGATCTGGTCAAAGTTGCCGAAACAGTTGGACTATCTCCCTGCCGTTCCCTCCAGAGGACTTAGATGAGATGTGAATACAGAGAATTAGCCTTATGGGCATGAATTTGAAGAGATCTCCCTGTGCTTATATGCATCAAAACCCTTCCTAAACCAGATATAGATGTCTCCTGAGAGTCACAGCCAGAGCATGTCAAATACAGAGGCGAATGCTAACAGCAAACCACTGAACTGAGAACAGGACCACGGATAGAGGAATTAGAGAAAGGACTGAAAGAGCTGAAGTGGCTTGCAACCCCATAAGAACAACAATGCCAATGAACCAGAGCTTTCAGAGACTAAACCACTACTCAAAGACTATATATACAAGGACTGACCCAGGGCTCCAACTGCATTATGTAGCAGAGGATGGCCTTTTGGGCACCAATGGAAGGAGAAGCCCTTGGTCCTGTCAAGGTTGTATTTCCAGTGTAGGGGAATGTTTGGAAGGGGGGGGGACAAGAAGTGTGGGTGGATGGGGAGGGGACCACCCTTATAGAAGAAGGGGATGGGGAGGGCATTGGGGGCTTACATCCAGGAAACCGGGAAAGGGAATAACATTTAAAATGTCAATAAAAAATATCCAATTAAAAAAAAAGGTATTTAAATTAAAAAAAAACCCTTCCCAAGTTTTCTAGTCCCTCTCATCCCCAAATTCTATGATTCTTTCAGATATTTGACTCTATGCAACTACAGAAGACTGTACAACAAAACCAACATTATGGTCTTTTAAATTCACTAGCCATGATCCTATATGTTAACATCAATCATTTATCCAGCACCACATACTCACCGGAAGCGTGACTCTGCAGGATCCCACAGAAGAACAGACTCATCAAACACCAAGGAAGTCCCATCCTGTCAACATTAAAAAAAAAAGTAAGGGAGGGTACTTCTTCCCTGAGAGAGTGTTAATAACAACCGCTGGGAGTGTGTGCTACAGGCTAAGAATCATTCCAAGGGTTTCGAATATTCCCAAGCACCTTTGTCAGGGTCAACAACCAACTTGACATCTTTTGCTGTTCATCGTCGTTTGCTTTTAAATCCCCAAATCACAGATCGATAAGCTCAAACAAGGTTAAATAACGCAACTGAGATCCCTTGACTAGAAAGTGGTCTGGCCATCATTCAATTCTAGCTGTGAGGCTGCAGCACTCTGCTAATCACTGAACTATAACTACTACATTAAAAAAATATGTTCATCTGGATTTTGCAACCTGGAGTACAGCTTCTGGCAGATGAATATGACCCTTTTACCCTTCTGTAAGTTCCCCTTGTCTAGTCTCAGTGGGGAATACGTTATGATTCAGGTACTGTTCCACATCGGTGATGAATTGAAGGTCTAGAGATCCTGGATTCAGACCTGGTTGGCTGTCAACCACACAAAACTGATATCATCAGTACGTATGGAAAGCTCCCACCCTGTTGCTCTCCCTTATCCTGTGCAAAGACAAATGACAAGGCAGGAATATCCATGAATTTCAACATTCGAATGAGAGCCAGAGGAAACTACCTACTAGCAAGGGCCCTGCTTCTGTACTTGGTTGTGTGGTCTTTATGCAGGAGATTGAACAGCTCGGTGATGTATATCTTTTCTGTTGCTTCTGGACCTTCCTGGTCAATGATAAAATGTCTGCAGGGTTATAAATACAGATATATGGAATGACTCAGACATTCCTGGCTCATGACTGCCTTCTCATTGATGAAGGCATTCATACAGACGTGCTTAGAGACATCTGGCAGCTTGTCCACATGGTACTTTTAGAAATCGACATAAATGGAAGTTTAAAAAAAAAAAACCATCAAGCACAGGAACTCACATACCTAAGATGGCCAAAATAAATACTTGACAGATTGACACAAAACATCAAAATGGGCCACTTATAAGAGTACTACATGGAAATAAATTGTATAAATTGGTATTACCCAAACAGTTTCACCTGTATTGTATATCCTCACCCAAAATGCAACTTTCGGGTTGGGCATTTAGCTCAGTGGTAGAGCGCTTGCCTAGCAAGTGCAAGGCCCTGGGTTCGGTCCTCAGCTTCAAAAGAAAAAAAAATGCAACTTTCTACACCTACCAATTACCTTAATAACAAACAACCAAAAACCTCTAATCCTGTCCTTAGGTTATATGTATAAAAGTCACAGAGGTATCACATGAAAATATTTTGTTTCAAATATCAAATGTCCTTTCCCTAGCCAACTGCATTCTAATCCTCAGACCATTATCTTAAGGAAATTTAGTTGTATCCATCCATCTATCATTCATTCACTCATTCATTAAAAACACATTGAGAACTGAAGAGGTCCCCTGTTGGTGTATGTACCACATCCATGACATATGCAATACCCAGGTCTTGAGCCCCAGTACCGTCTTCTTTCCCAAAGTATTTCACATTTTTATTAATAAGTTACTTTCATCTAACTGCAGTGGATTCAAGCAAGCATAATGCAAGGCCTTTGATGAATACTTCTCTGAAGTCAGTAAACCCATGAAGACTACATCAATGTCTTCAACTATGCATAAAATAGACACAGGCAGACACAGACTAGAAACAGGAATGATCGGACAGAAGATATAGTAGTAAGAAGAGTCTTGCGGAAACTTAAAATATGTACCAAAAGAAGAGGCTGGAGTCCAAAGTAAAATGTAGTAAACAAAGGCAACGAATCAATAGAAGTCAAGATGAGCAAAGAGAGAGTCCTCCCTCCAAAGCTGACTCTGGAAAGCTGAAACACAGGCTTCCACGCTGAGCGAGAACGCGTTGGTTATTGGGAATTGAAGCAGAAGGGGCGTATGGAGAAACAGGGGTCTTGGAGATTCAAAGACAAAGAAAATAAGAGACATAAAATAGTATAATAATTGTCTAATGATACTTCTGTTCGGCTCTCGTAAACGGTGTTAGAAAGAGAACTGTGCATGACTCTCTTGGAAAGCAGAAAGGCCCTGAAAGAGAAGATGCCTGTGCCAAGGAAAGCAAGCCAAAGTCATGTGACTTGACTCAAAAGCAGACTAGATAACTGACGTTTTCTGTGTGGAGAACTGATACAGGGACATGGGAGTCCTTAGGACTTAGGGAAGTCACTCAGCCAGGCACATAATGGAAGGGAACAGCCACTAAAGTCTGTCTGGGAGTCATTTTGGATCCTGAAATTGTTGTCACAGTCACTGCTCTCCCGCTAGACTTTTGTCATTGACACACTTGCTCAGCATGCCACCTGTGTCCTCACTCAAGTCATTAATAAAAGTAATTAATAAGACTGCATCAATCCTTGTCAGCAAGAGCAATAAGATTTTGCACTGCAGATTCAGAGCGCAGCAGTTTCAGCCCTACTAACGCATTCTGGTTCTACTAAAGTATTCTGACCTTCTTCAATGCTTTCTACTATTAACACACAGAGAAGGGGGTAGGGAAGCTCATACACAGACCCGTACACACATACCTCATTGGATTTTACCAATTACCTGTTTATAAGTTGCTGAGTTCCTAGTGCAACACGTAGAAGACATTGTAATTAGTGTGATTGAGGACCTTAATTGATATTCCCAAGAGTTACTGGCTTATGCAGCATGGAGCAGAGTCAGGTCACCAAGGGAGAGCTAATCCAAAGATAACCTTTGCTCAAACACAAATCCAGGGTCAACCTTGCCCTGCGATGAATAAAACATCAAGCCGACAAAACCGAAATTGGATTGTGCGGCATGTTCTGACAGACTAAAGGTATCAAGGTTAGCGGGAGATGGCTGGCTCGCCTGAACCCTCTTAAAAGATCATGGTTCACTTAATACTGACTTGCATTCATTCAGCCTTGGAATTTTTGTCACTGCAAAAGAGGAATACACTTTCAATCCTTGGTTCTTGGAGTGAGAGAATATTGAGTCAGAGACAGAAAAACTGGCTCGCAGTATCTGAATTTTGCCTAGCTTCATGTAACTGTGATGGCATCTAGTGGGTCCTGTTCTAGCCTCAGATTATAGAGGCCTACATATGCGCCCAGCCAGCCTTTCCTGTTACCCATTCTATTTCTTATCATATCCCCTTTTGGATCAGTACTTCTCAGATATTCAATGCCACTGTTTCTTAATAGACCTACCATCTTGGGTGCATGGATCATTTAGCAAGGAGTTTCAAATGCATGCTTAATTCTTCATAGGCATACAAATGTTAGTAAGGCTTCGCTTTCTCCTCCCCACACATATACCTACCTCTATATCCATATTCTTGAGTCTTGATAAGCTTCTGGATGGCCTAGGCTCTGAGTTAGTTGTTAGGAGTTCCTTCCCTGGTCCAGCATTCTAGGCTCAATGCCTCGAGGCCTCTTGCTCAGTGTTTCTTTTGCACACTAGAATATCTGTGAGCCACAGCGTAATGGTTATCTGTTTACTGACTCTGTGTATTTCTCTATGCTTGAAGAACAGTCAGTCCTCTGACTCACCAGGATGGCTAGACTCAGATCTTAAATCATTGTCAGTTTTTCTTTCCAGGAATTGTACTATGGTTCCTATAAGGTCATCCTACAAGTTGGATAAGTCTCCCATGGCCAAGAGTCTGAATGTACTTGCTTTGTTTCTGTTCTTTGGGATGATCTAACCATAGAAAACTAGGCCTCTAGCAGAGCACAAGCCTTAGATGACCAAACCTGTATCAGGTCAATAATGCTACCAAATGGCTCCCCTGAGTCCTCAGCTATTTTAAGTCCACATTGGGTTTTTCCTTCCTATTCTCTAGATTGCAGATGAACTGGAATATGTTTTCCATTAACACACACTTAGGAGATGATAAGCAAACTTTTACCTCATTTTAGAAAAAGGAAAATGACAGGGATTTTTTTCATTAATTAATTTATGTATTCACTTTACATTCCTATATACATCTCCCCTCTCTTCCCAGTGGCCCCTCACACAGCTTCTCCCCCACTCACCTCTTAGAAGGGGAACCCCCCTTATGTTTATCAAGAAGTGGGGATTCTTTTCATCCACCTGGTACTGCCTCACAATTCTCCCATAAGAGGATCTCTGTGAGAAAATTTCATGAGCCAATATTTAGCAATAAGTGAACTTTTAAGCAAGACGACATAAAAGGCACTAATTACAGGCAATAAGAAAGAAGTGTGCTCTGGCCTGTCCTTCCTAGCAATGAAGCTAAAAGCAGGTGCATAGCAGACAGCAGCCTTCTGAGGACTCTAAATGCAAACAACTGAGTAACCTATTTAAGCACTCAGGTCATATCACTTGACAGGAATCAAACCATAGCCTCTTCAAAGGAAATGAGAGGACAATCTGTAAACATAAGGTTCAATCAGATATAAAATCAGGGAAGTAAAGGGAGGGGTATAGTTTTCAATAACCAATGGATCAAGAGAAATAGCTCTGAGAGAGAAGAAATTAGACTAAAATGTCACACTAATGATGTGCTCCTTGGAAAACTGTTGTATTAAAGACATTATGCTCAAAAAAAAGTTATAAGGTGAGTAGTTTAATATTTCACTTTAGATCCTAGGAATGACAAGATGAATAAACCAAGTGAGCAAAATAAAAATTAAAAGAACAAGTAGAGGTCAAAGAATTTTAAAATGGGTAAAATTGGGGGAGGGGGCACATCAAATGGGTTCTCTGAAAAGCCTGGTGATTCTGACAGATCTCGAACCAGGTGAAACAAACAGAGGAAGCTAATATAAAATGTAGGAATAAGCAAAAAAAAAAAAAATACAGCTACTGATCACAGAGACATTGAATGTATGTGCTGATGCTATACATACCAGCATGTAAGTTCTGTGACGTAGATGGAACAGGGCAATAATCAAAAGGTACAAACTTAGAGTATTAGGCTAAAATGAAAGACAGTCTTAATCATCCTTCAAATACTGAGGATGGGGAGAAGGCTTTCATTTCTAGAGCAGTGAGGAGAGAGAGAGCGCAGCCTTGACAGTACTGAGATGTCAATCTTCCAAGAACACAGAGAAGCGAGTCCACTGCTCTGTCCCTGTCCTTCTGGCTCACAGACAACCATGCGATGACACACTGGTGTCAGTAGTTACTGCTTTGTTTATCTGTTTGAGTCCAGGGCCTGTTCTTACATTTCAATAATTATTGAAGACCCTATTTTGTTCATATTCAATCCCAAGTCTCCCCCAAACTCGTCCCCAGTGATTTACACTACAATTTTATGTCCTTTTCTGTTCTGTCCTATTTTTAAAATAAAGAATCTAGTCTATGTTCCCCATATGCTCCTGGGTGCGAGACCATCCACTGCGCCTGGATCATGGTCAATCTACCATGATCAAGGATTAAGGAAAAATGACAGAGCTCATGAATTCCTCCCGTCCCCATGCTGGAATGTTAGCTGGTTTGGTCCTACGTAGACATCCACAGCTCCCATGTGTGAGTTCATGAATATAGCAGCCCTGTCCCATTCATAAGATACTACTTCAGCCTGTCCTCCTCTACCTGTTTATAATATTTCTGATCCTCCTCCATGGCAGTTCCTGAGACCTGTGGATGAGGATGTTGCATTTGTGCCTGAATACGCCACTATCATTCTCTTCGCTCACACTAGATGTGAGATTTTGTGTTAACCACTTTGCACTGCACAAATAAACCCCTTAAATGAGAGGCGAGAGTCTTCTTATGTAGCCCAACCTTGTTTTAAATTCTTGGTCCCCCTGGGTCTGCTTTCAGAATGCTGGAATTGTGGTTGTGTACCAGGCCTTGTGGGTGTCTTGTAAATGGATATTTTGGTTATTTGTCCCATTAGTGAGAATGGGACAGATATAATCGGTATACCTTAAAAAGACTCAGCACTGGGAAGACATTGGTTTTCCCCAAGTTACCTGACAGGTTTAGTTGCTTTCAACCAAAATGTCACAGGGATAGCTTTAGATCTAGATAAATGAGGTAAGATTTATGTGAAAGAAAGGAGGAGGATCCCACTATTCGAAGCAATTTAAAAAATACTAATAAATGTGAAGGCACCACACAGTAAGCAAAATACTCTTGAAATATTAAGTCTGTGAATAAAAAAAGATAACTTTACCAAAACAAAAATGCAGAAGGCAAACTAACATATTGAAGGGTGTTCAAGACCATGGCTCATTTGGGGAATAAACTAAGATCGCAACTACACCTTATCAAAATAGCTAATATAATAAAAAAATTTGAAAATATCTATAGCTTAAAAAGATAGAAAGTAGCTGGAAGTGCTGGGTTCAATAACATGTGGAATCCAGACTGCAGCACATAGTAGAAGGTCCTTGTAAAGGTAAATAATAGTCCTGCTATGTGACTACACACAGTCTGGCACTCAGGTCTTTCCCCATAAGAAATAAATACCACACACACACACACACAGACACACACACACACACACACGCATGCATGCACACACATGCACACATGTATGTGAAATGTATGTTTCACTATCATCAATAAGCTTTGGAGCACACAAAAATAAAAAGAAAGAAAGGAAGGAAGGAAGGCAGGAAGGCAGGCAGGCAGAAAGAAGGAAAGAAAGAAAGAAAGAAAGAAAGAAAGAAAGAAAGAAAGAAAGAAAGAAAGAAAGGATTTAGCAAGCCTAAACAATGAGCATTATCCAGTGAATCCAGTGTATGTTTATAAGTTACTTGGGTGAACTTCAAAGGAATTCTATTAGATGAAAGAAGCCATTCTGAATGGGCTACACACTGAATGATTCCATTTATCTAAGATTCTCAGAAAGACGGAAATGGTGTGACAAGCAACAGACCTTGAGGGTGGCCTGGTAGAACAGTAAGGAGCTGTATAGTGGTGGTATGAACCACTTGAATAACCTGATTGGGGCGATAGCTCTAGAATCCAGGATACAACCCAAAATTCATTGTCTTTGTTTTGGTCTTGTCACCATGATAAAATAACCCGAGATACAGAAACTAAGGGGGGATGGGTCTACTTGGGCTCTCAGTTCCAGCTTAGCATCCGTCACTGAAGAGAAGTCAAGGCATTAGAAACTTCAAGCTGCTGCCACATTACATCTGCAGTCACAACCAGATAATGTTGGATTCATGCTTAACTTCCCTTCTCCACTCTATACAGTCCAGAATTCTCTGCCCAGAACATAGTTGCATCTACATTTAAGATGAGTCTCCATAGATTGGTTAACTTAATAAATATGATGTCCTGGGCCACAATGACAGCTCAGAGGTCAAAGGTACTTAACAGTTGATGACAGGAACCTGACCACCCGGTTAATCTACACACAGGTGTAGAAGGGGAGGGCTGACTCCTCAAGTTGCCTTCTGACAACCAGACACACACATAAGCCCACACATTCATCATTCATACACAAAATAATTTTTAAAAATACAACCTCTTACAGACATTCTCAGAGGTTATCCATGATCATGGCACTTCTTCAGAGGCCTACCCCCAAGTTTGAAGTTGGTGATGAATGTGATGTGATAACCATCACATCTATAGAACTGTGCTTCAAAGAAGGTCAATTATATATATATATATATATATATATATATATATATATATATATATTTTAAGTAACATGATTCTTCTTTAAAAAAAACCTGATGATTCATTATGTCTTCTAGACAGTCTTAATAAAGACTTTTAAAACCTAAATATATTGAATTCTATTTTCAACATTCACTTTCAAAATAACACTCTTGTCATTAAGTACTGAATGTTCCAGAAAAGTCCAGGAGTAGATGTAAAGAGAGAGAGAGATCAAAGAACTGTCCTCAACCTCAAGCTCACCAAGTCAGTGCTGCTAACTGTTACTGATGAAACACCAGAGTCAAGGTGCACACCAGAAAACATTAGCACACTCTTGGACACCAGTGTCCCCGAAGCTTCAAAATGCCGGGAACTTAGAGGATGGATATAATTCACCACCTGCCACCTTCTGAAGCTTGGAATAGAATGTGGACAGGAGGCCTTCACCTTGGGCTTTAATGCTTTGAATAACATGTTTGTTCTGAGAGGTGAGGGAGGACACATCACCCTGAAGGCTCATCTCTGTCATGCAGAGAGTAGAAGTAGGTTTGCATTGAGAGTCAATCTAAGAGGAGTTTAACAAAATGCCAGACCTGAGCTCGAATGTTTGACTGTGTGACCCTGGGCACTCTGAGAAAAGCAGTGAGGCAAACATGGGATAAAAGGTATCCACTTTAGAAGAATGGGGACCTGCTTATTCTCCAGAACTGATTTAAGACTGATATGCTAGAAGTTCCTGGACGCTTTCAAAGCAAAGCTGGGAGTGTCTTACATGCCCTCACTCCAGTGTGCAGACTCTCCAATAACTTAAAACTCATTTTATGGAACTGAGGTTGGCAGATGATAAATACTGCTATTTTACCTCATTTGTTGAGAGATATCCTTGAATAGAGAACTTAGCAATGTCCAAGAAGATAAATAGTTGTCCACATTTACTGGCTAACATTCACCTTGTTCAGTGAGATAACAGAGGCTTAATACTTGTAATTGTGGAGTCATCTAACATGGGCTTATAACTCAAGCTACATAGACTAGGGTTTGTAAAAAACAAAAACGAACCTCAAATAACTAGAGCCTTCCCTACAATAACAGCTGGGGACAATGCTCCATGTCTTATTCTTGAGTAAACCAGGCCCAAATTTGGTGTAGTTTCTCTAAAATATTTCAAAGGAGATGGCTATGGGTCAGATTGAACATAGTGCACATAGAAAAGCCAAGACCATTATGGTATTCTCTACAATAGTATTTGAACTTTGAGAAAATGCTACTAAAAAACAGGGGAAATGCCTTTCTAATTGCAAATATTATGTAAACTCTAAGCACTAGAAATATCTCTTTATTATGAAATAAGCTTGTTTTACTTATGTTTGAAAGGAGGCTATGGTTTGGCAATCATTTCGATGCACTCAGTATACGTTCTTGAAGAACTAGGCAGAACAGATATGGCCCTATCCTCATGGAAGATGAAATTGTCTGGAAACTTCCTACACTAGCATATCTACCCATGTATGCTGAAAGGGGGAAAAAATCAACCCATTTGGGTAATATGATGCCACCTGAAGTTCAAGAAGGGAATTAGGTGGAATTAGTCCCATCACAGGCACAGAACAGCCATGTCACCTTAGGACTGGCATCCAATCACTTCCTGGTTAGGAAATTAATGACTTTTTCCAACATAGAAAGCTTCTCTGCCATCTGAGGGTTTTCTGCTACTTAAATTTCATGTCAAGACATAACCACCAATAACCCCTCTAATTCAAGGGAATGGCATACAGAACACGATCCTGCCTGTGGAACGCTCCAAAGAGAGGCACTTCTTGACAAACCATTGTAAAAGGCCAAAGCAGCAAAGCTTCGCCACATTTTCATTGATTTGTGCTTAAAACACGGCACATTCTTCCTTCTCAGTCCCCAGCATCATATTCTTCTAAAATCATGGAGTTATTTATTGAGCCCAATTCCATAAACTTTACTGAGATGAAAACAGAGATGTATAATGTTGCTTATTAACATGACAAGGTCTAGCTTCACCCAGGAGATAAGCCTCTTGGCATGTTTGTACCAGGGTTTTGAGACTGGATTTTTGTGGGAAGAACTAACCTAAATGTGATTAATACTATTCTTAACCCAGAGGCCTGGACCCTGAACAGAATAAAAAGGAGAAGCAAGCAGAGTATCTACACTTATATACCTCTGTTTTCCTGATTAGAGATTCAATGTTTGCCAACCACCTCAGGCTTCCCCCATGAAGACAGACAATGTCCCGAATCTGTGAGGCAAATTAATCCTTCCCTTCCTTAGATTGTGTTTCTCTATATTCTGTCACAGCAGTGAGAAATAAGAATTATACTCTTGCTATAATCAGGAACCTCACAGCTTGCCAACCAAGAGACATATACGAAATGGAAACAAAAGAAAACAGAAACAAAAATAACAAGAAAGTCAATGTTCAAGGTCATTACAAATGCCACCAAAGTCATACTAGAATCTAGCAGACATTCTTAGTAAATGCCCTGACTGTCAAGCAGAACTTTTAAAAAATGTGTTTCAAGAGTAATGTACCACAACTCTCATGAAGATTCACCATTTCTAATGGCATTTTAATGTCTTGAGACAATCTGTTAAGTAAATATCATTGTTAGCTTTGTTTAACAAAATATTAACTGAACTTATTTGCCCATGAACTTCTTCATATGCAAAATGGCTTTCTGGGTCTCAGTAAAAATACAGACACAGCCGATAAAAGTTCTAACTAGGGAAGGAAGAGAGACACCAAGCCATACTTTACAGATCAATGCTAGGTTCCTAAGACACAGCTGTCTTCCCCACTTGAGACTGAAATGAAATAAATCTATCCCCAGACATGTTCGTGCCTCGCCAGTCCTTTCAAGCCTTTCTCTCTTCATTTTACAGAAGTAAACTGGCCTCTTTCTAAAATCTCAGCGTATGTGTTCGCACTTCCCGAAGCACTTTAAGGTAGCTCTGCTCTGGTTCAATTTGCTCAGGTTTTTATCTTTCAACGTGGGAATTCGAGTTTGCATTCATAACATGCAATCCAATGCTGTTACACAATGAAAATACATACACTGTGTGTGTGTGTGTGTGTGTGTGTGTGTCTAAGAGAGTGTCTGTGTGTTTGTGTGAGAGTGTGTGTATCTCTGTGTATAAGAGTGTGTCTATGTGTGGTTTTGTGAGTCTGTGTGTGTGTGTGTATCAGAGAGAGAGAGAGAGAGAGAGAGAGAGAGAGAGAGAGAGAGAGAGAGAGTCTAAATAATAGAGAGACATTTTCCAGGACAACCAAATTCTGCTTTAATTTGTCATTGGTCACTTTTACCTGTGTGGCCTTGGCTGTGTATGGAAGAACTACAGACCCTGGCATCCTTATCAGTAACAGTACAGCAGGCTTTATTTTGAAGGCTACTATAGGATTATGTTAGAGAATCTTCATGAAATGGTCTCTTAAATGGTGAGAGGTAATAAAAATGTAAGGTGTCAGTACTCTATTTTGTACACTTTTCCACAGGTGCCACCTGAGGTGTGAACCTCCTAGAGAATTCTAAGGCTTGTCACAGTCTCCTTGGAAATGAACGTGCCCATAGCAAAGGGACTTGAATGGGTCTCCAAAGTGCTCCTTTCACATAGTACTCCCCTACAGTGTCCCCCAAATTCTATCCAAACAATGACTAGTTTACTAGAGACAATTCATCAGACTACAGTCTCACCTGCCCTCTTGTCCATTCCCCAGGGCCCTAGACAAGCCTCCTTTATTCTGTGAAACCTTGAAACACCAACGGCTCCCCCATTCTCAATTACAAGAGAAAAAAATGGAGACTCCTGAGTCCCCAGTACAGACTGCCCTTACTTACTCCGCGACGTTGGCCAGGAATTTTATTGTTTAAGTGTCTCGGCTTTCACAAATAGCTTTATTAGAAAGAGTTAGAGTCAAGAGTTAAGACAGAACCTTCAGGGAGGACTTAGCATATTCTAGGTTGAGGTGGTGCCAACTAGGGAGGCACAGAGCCATCTATGCTCACATCGTCAGATGATTGGAAAAAACAGTCTGCTCAGCATCCTCCCCATCCCTATCCCCAATCTTGTCTCTGAAATGCAAAAGTAATATTCCTTGTCTTGATGGAAACTTATATCAGGCAATTTTAAAGGGGGTGGCAATAGCAAGACTTAAAGAAGATACCCTCTCTGCGTGTCTAAAGTGTTAAAGAAAATCTGCCTAGGAACTAACACTGAGGAAGTCTGTGTCTCCGTTGAGAAAATTCTATGGCTCCTTTCACGAGGTTTTGGACACCAGGACCATCCTGACAGATGGCAATGTACACCCACCAGTCCCAGAGTCTGGGCTGTGACCTCAGTCCACCAGATCACACTGAAAGGAAGGGGAGGGGCTTCTCAGCCACATTTCACTCCTTAAGCATTGGATATCTGGTGAGCTTATTGCAAATAAAGTACTGCCGTGCGATCTACCTTATACACTCATGAAAATAAGCTGGCATTGTACAGGGTTCTCACCTAACTGCCTAGAAACCGCTAAAACTTTAAGTGACTCTAATTTCTGAAGAAATATCATAACTTCACCATACAGCTACTTGCACAAACTTCCCTGGCCTCCCTCACAGAATGGTATCCAACTAGTGTTTAACGTGGGGTTTTAAATAACTTTGACAAGCAAATTGAGCAGGAGAGAACATGAACAAGATTGTCATTTTGTGGCTATACCATAATATTGCCGGGGCCTTTTTCCCATCCAAAGCTAATTACTGGTGTGAGAGAGCAGGGTGGAGCTCCTGTGCTATGGATGGCAGTGATTTTATTACCTCTCAGGCACCCAGGAGCTAACAGCCTAGCAGAGAATCTCTACCTGAAATATGACTGATTGTAATTGATTAAAATTGACTGTAATTAGTTATAATCAACTGCAAAAATGGGAGATGAAAGTCCATACTTTATGTGTTTATTAATGAGATGATAGCAGTCAACATCTATGTTATACATAAATATATACCGTCCCTAAAAAGACTATTTGCTATCGGTGCTTAGGTGCCACTTAACCATGTTTTCTTATGCTATTAGTAAGCGTGCATTCAGGGCAGGAAACACACTGGCGGGCTGTGAGGGAATCATTACCTGCATTTTAATAGGCTAGGGAGACTGGGGCTTGTTTGTGTGATGATGGAAAGGTGTTTCAACCAGAGGTGAAATAGTTGAAGCTCTACTGGAGATGCAACCTGAAAGCAGGTATCACTCTGAGAGTACAACCTTGCATGAGGAGTAAAGGCACTCCTGACAGTAAGGCAACACAAATCGGGCCACACTTTTTTATCAAGGATCCTGGAAGGCACAGGAAACGTATTGACATGCTAATTCAATGGAACACGTACTCTTTTCAGGCATGCAGATGGGCAGTAGGAATTTTGTTCTGTGTACTCCAAGGATGAGCATCCCTCGGAGCTGCTGATTGTGTCAATGCTTGGTTACTGCCTTCTGCTCTAGGCAGTGCTGTCAGTGTGTATAGGAGCTGACAGGACATTTCTTAAGCCATGGGGCCATAAAAGTAGGTTTGATCGTTTATGATAGGAGTCCACTTCCATGGAAGAAAGAAGTAGTTTTAGAACACTTTGTCTCACACACTTTTCTTCATACAGAAGCACATTTAAATCCCCTCAGGCTTTCCAGAGACTGTCATTTAATATTGAGACTCTTCTATGGAACCAGTGATTTCCCCAAAGTTCCAGTGATGATAAACGAGGAGGCCTGTGCTCACACCCAAACACCTACATGCCAAAGCTTGCGATCCTTCATTCCAAGGAGACGTTCCCTATTTGCTCCTGTAATTACTTTAAAAGTAGGTGTTAAAGACAGGATGTCACAAAAGACACCATTTTTCAACTGGAATTTGAATGTCTACATTTGGCTTAACAAACTATCTTAGCTTCATCATGTCCCAAGGAAAGTCCCACGTTGCCTCTTGCCATTGATTTGCCACTGTCTCCAACAAAAGGACCTGCCTGCCTGCAGAGGCCCTGGGAATTTTAAATAAGAAGTCAATGGGAGATGCTGGTAAGTGGTCTGTAATTGTCTAGGGGCAGAGGAAACCTTGCTGGAATAACAATCATATCGATATGCTGGCTACATGAATGATCCTGCAGTGAATTACAACACAGTACTTACATCCCAAAGCCTAGGGTGGCAGATCTGCATAATTAATCTCACTCTGCAGTAACTCCACAGGGTCATCAGACCTGGCATTCCACAGTCAAAATTAATGTCTTATTATTTCTCTCCTCTTCGGTGTTTCTTGAGATACATGAAAATAATACCACACGTAGGAAAACAGTATCAGCTCTAGCAGCGCCGTTAACACAGATGGATCGATCATTAAAGGTTCGCTGAACTACGTAGGTTAGAAATACTCAATCCAAGCAGAAAGACACGAAACCATAGATAGATAGATAGATAGATAGATAGATAGATAGATAGATAGATAGATAGATAGATAGATGATAGATAGATGATAGATAGATAGGTAGATAATAGATAGATGATAGACAGATGATAGAGAGAGAGAGAGAGAGAGAGAGAGAGAGAGAGAGAGAGATATTCCTAATGAGTACAGCTACTAAGCTCTGGAAACTTCAATTTTTTACTCTTAAATTGCTCTACGGCCTCTACAGAATGGCTCTTTGGTATGTCACATATCGGTGTTTGGCCAACATTTGATGTATGCACTGCTAGGCTATAAATAATAGGTGAAGGATTAAGTTAAGAAGAGATCTTTTCTGTAGGACATCTTGGGGCCTTTTACAATGATAATGCATATTATAAAACCAAATCACCTAGGGATAAATCACAGCATTCTTCCATCTGACCCAACTGTAAGGATTGCCCTTATAATATCTCTAAGCATGAGAATCCTTGGCAGAGTTTAGAAATGCTAACTGAACATTCTTTAGACAAACTGAGGTTTTGCCTGTTGAAAACAACCCCAAAATAGACCAAGTTTAGAAGGCGCCTATAAATTCTCCTATGAGGAGCAATGCCAGTTGGGTAGGGAGGAGTAACGGAAGGATCATGAATTCTTAATTGGTGAAAAGAAAAATGGACAACTTCAAGTCAATTTTGTCATTCGCTGAACCATGTCTAGTACAAGCTCAGGGAGGATGAAGGGCATAATTACCATAAAACATGACATAAACCAAGCTGCCCAGAGGTAAGCACTGTGGCACTGTGCTGTTAGTATGGCTGGGTGGTAGGGACTAGAGTCCACTTCTAGCATATGGATACCGAAAACCACTCCCAAATCCAAACACAAGACAATAGATTCAGAAAAAAGGGGGGGGGGAGGACCACCATTCTCGAAATTCTCTCAGTGCATGATGGGATACAAAAGTAGCCCTAATATGTCCTAGAGAACTAAAGATACTACTAATCTTTGAAATTGCTGGGCAATTATGAAAAAAAGGAGGAAGAAAATGTGCTTAGTAATTAGGCTGGTCTAAAATCTAATAGTTTCTACAACAGATATTCTCTCCGTCCAGGAATGCATGAAAAACAGACTGAAACCCTGCTCTCTAAATCCAGAGGAAGAGATATTAATAAGTCCACAAGAGGAACTTTTGCGAAAGTCTTCAGGAAGGCATCAGGTTTACTGGAGACACCTGTAAAAGCTGACTGATGACGATGCCCAAAGCAATTTTTCCCACACAGCAAAACCTAATGCTATTTCCAGATACCCTTCATATGACATTCCTGATCCTTCAAGTTCTCTTCAGCCTCAATTTCCACCACAGGGACACATACAGACAGCTCCATATGTCCTTTGTATGCCTCCGTTCCTCTTTAATGGGCTCTTCTGTCAAGGATGCTCTTCACTTCCTCTTTATAGGAACAAATGCTATCAGTCCTTCAAGAACTAGTATCAAAACC